>NC_051392.1:39541120-39545900 GCF_015228065.2 Penaeus monodon
CGGAAAGACCAGATTTTCCAAAAAGGTCAAAATCGCGGTATGCTGGGACGCGTCTTTATGACCCGGGTAATAAAACTCGGTAGTAAAAAAGGTCACATCTGGTATTGAATTTTATCATATTTTTCAGGTCGACTTTTTTCGTGTTACTTAAAAATATAAAACTGTCATATATAATATATATAATAATATAAATATATATATATATATTATATTTTATAATTTTTATATATTATATATATATTTATATATATATATATATATTATTATATATTATATATATATAATATATATATACATACATACATACATACATACATACATAAATACATACATACATACATATATATATATATATATAATATATATATATATATATATATATATATATATATATATTGAACCTGCCCGATTCGTGTTGACATTACTCTCCGTCGCGATGTATGCTGCTTCCATAATTTTCTTTAGTTGTTCAGTCCTCCATGGACTATTTCTGCTTCCTTCAAGTCGGTGATGTCCAGCTTCATCTACATGTACACCTTGGCGTTGGAAGTCCTGTGGTGACGGATGTCAGCCGATGTTGCTGATCTGGTGCTGAAACCACGGCTGTTTCCCCAAAGTATGCTGTATCGCAACCGCTGCAGGGTATGCGATATACAACACTACAAGGGTTGCTTTCGGGCTGCTTTCTGTCACGTATTAAGTCATGTATCTTTTCCCCGGATGTACTAGCGATTCTCACTGTCTTGCCGAAGTATCTGCTGATCGCCTGGGAAATGTTACATGACGGTAAAATGAGAACATTATTAGAAGAGGGTGCGGGGTCTGCTCTTACAAGTATGCTCTCCGCCTTCTTTCAGCGAACATCGAGCTGACATCCGTCACCACAGGACTTCCAATGCCATGGTGGTACATGTAGATGAAGCTGGACATCTACTGAACTGGAAGGAAGCAAGAATAGTCCATGAAGGACTGAACAAACTAAAAAGAAAAATTGCCTACACGTACAGAGTACGTAATGATTAACTGTAATTATACATAATGTTTATATATATGACTATATTGACATTTAAGCTGATATATATATGTATATGATTTTTTATCTTGTTCTTTTAGCTTTAGTATAATTCCTATGTTGCTTTTGATTAATAGCGTATATGTTAACTTGATATACTCCTTACAGAGCTAGCACTACTCCTTAAGGCATATCAATAGCATGTTTAACTTTTGTTGTGCTTGATTCACTTGTTTCCCTAAGTAGAGGCTTTCACTGTAGTATATTAATGAGTATTTTACTTGTCCGTTTGGGTTTGCAACGTGTTCTGATGGGATGCTTTAACTATTAAATACTTGCTTTTTTCTCATTCGTATAGTGAAGTGAAGTGAGGAGTGGTGAAGCTTGTTGTTGGTATGTGAGGGTAGGAGAGCGGGGCGTTAGAAGCGAGAGGTGTTAGGTCAGCATAGTTCACCACTACGTAGACATAACAATCCTTGTTTTCGCCCGTCGTTGATGACGTCTCATTAAACGTCATAAACCCCACTCCTGACGTCACGGGCCTCCCCACATGTGAGTCGCGTTAGGGCGGATGCCGATTGCGGAAATTTTCTCTGTTTATTTGCCGCGTAATTTTCTTTGTTTCCGCTGAGCGATGTGTATTATATTTTCATATTTTTATATATTTGGTATCATAGTATAAATGATATTAGGATTAATGGATAGCTCAAGGTATAGTATTTTACTGAATAAATTTGTTGAAGATTTTGTGTTTTTGTAGTAAAATCTAACGTGACACCTAAATCTAGTGTTCTCTCTAATCTTGTTGTTGTTGTTTTGTCAGCCATTGAGGGTCCGTTGTTGGACGTAGGCCTTCCCCAACTGTCTTGGTTTCATGTTTGGGGAGTTTGGGCCCCACCCCGCCGCGCTGGCCCAGGGCGAGTTGGCGGGGTTCTCTAATCTTGAGAAGGATCTTGATTTAGTTAAAGACTCCGTGATTAAGTGGGCGATTGAGCGCGCTCCTGCATGCGGTGTTACCAGTGGTGATGAGTTAGAGACAGTTTTGTTAAACTTGTCTTATGCCTTGTTAAAAAAAGGTCGTGCAGGACCCTAAGCTTTATTCTATTGCTATTTTTGTCCAAGGCTGGGTTTTTAACTGTACTGAGCGTAGTTACTTCACAGAGGGAAAGCGTGAGGAAAAGACGGTGGGGTTAGCCTCGGGAAGGGAAGAAAAAACAATGCATAATTCAGGCGTAAGGGAAAACCAGGGGCCTCCGGGGTGGCGGAGGAAACTGCCCAAAAGGCAGCGGGGAAAAAAAATCAGTTATCGACTACCCAGCCGTCTTTTGATCTCCGGCATGAAGTGTTCAATGAGGAGAGGAAAAGAAATCCTATAAATGAGGTAGAACACCGCCTTCCCTTTTATGAAGGGAAGTGTCCTAAGACAAAGGGTGCCATTACAAATCTTGGTGAATGGATAAAGCGAGTGGAAGATTTAACTCATGATGAAGTATGGAATGATGATGGAAAGATCTGCGAGAGCTAAAGATGTCGATTATAACTGGAGATCCTTGGCGGACGAGCTCAGGGTGATGCCGTGACCAGCGCCAGAACTGCGTTAGATATGTTTCTAGGTGCCAGGAGGGAGGGGAGCGAGTCTCTTAAAGCATATTTTAACAAGTTGCGAATGGCGCCCGAACAAGTTAAGACATAAGATAGAGAGTTTGCTACTCTTGTGGAGAACATGATAGGTATTGTCTTTGCCAGGGAACTTCCAGGGGAGTTTTTTGATGCTTGTCCAGGGCTTGTGAAAACGAAGGATTGCCGAACATTTTTCCAAGAGCAGAGGGTTTGTGCTAAACAAAATAAAGCTACTGGTTATCGGAGGGAGCGGTAAGGGATGAGACTCTAAAAAAAAGAGTAGTTAGGGGCAATAGCCAAGGAAGGGAGCAGGGTCCCTAAAGAGAAAAGAATGTTGACGAAGGAAAAGTAGAACGTTGAAATGATTACACTTACACCGGAAATGTTAAACAAACAGGTTCGAGGTTAGAAAGAAACCGGTGGATAAATAGGAGATGAAAGGACAGACATATATTTAAAGAGGAATGTGACAAAGAACGATTCCGTGACATGTGGTTACTGTCAAAGGCGTGGACAGAACTGATAAATGTCAGTTGTTGTCTGCTCGCATAGCAAGCTCTAGTGCTCATATGGGAAGGGTCGTGGCAGACCTACTATGATATGTGGATATTGTCAGAAGACAGGCCATACCATGGATAGATGTTTCCTTTTTGATAAAAGTTAAGAGGAGTGTCAGGAACACGCCAAAAGATGGAAGCAGAGGCTAAATGTTTTAACTGTGGGAAATTTGGCCATTTCGCGAGATATTGTCCAGAGCAAAAACCTACTTCAAAAAACTAGTACATACAAGGGGGTTTCAGTCCTTCCTAAAGATGCCCTGATTTGCAGGATAAGGCAAGGGAAAATATTCAAGATAGTAGAGATGTTGTTAAGATCCTGTCCCTGGGGGACAGTGAAGGGATGCTGATATTTGATGTTTATCTTGGGGATAAGTGCATTACAGCCCTATTCGACACAGGAGCAGAATTTCCTTAGTACATAGTGAAGTGCTAGGTAAGCCCTGTAAGCAGGTTAGGAAATCTGTTCACTGGGGGGATGGGTCTTTTCTTAAGTCATAGAGGGGAGATAGATCTCACTTTTAATGTAGGTAAGATAAAGATTTCATTTGTGTTTTTGGTGGTGGATACCTGGGTTTACCATGCCAGATGCTGATAGGAAACGATTTTGCGGACACACATAGGTTGTATATACATCATGCCCTACTACCTTGTCCATTAACGGTTCAGGATGTGAGGGTTGAGTACGTAGTAATAAGAAATCTGTCGCATCCCATGGCAACCGTAGGTCTGAAGGGACGCTGGAGGACCAAGACGGGGAAAGCTGCAGGGGCGCCTGTGTAGTTTTCCCGCCTGGGAGAGGTGGATTTAAATTATGCTACGGATGTGTGCTCTAATAATGAGGTTGCAATAGACAATAACAGGGTTATTGATGAGAAAATTACTTTAGTTAATAGCGGGCTATTGATGAGGATGCCATAGAAACTAACCGGGTTATTAATGAAAAAAATCACTTTAGTTAATAGCGGGGCTATTAATAAGGATGCCGTAGACCATAACAGGGTTATTGATGATGAGCACAATTTTTTAAATATATACAAAGTGTTTACAATTGTGAGAACCCACAAAGCCACATTACTATCACACTTAGACTTTGTTTTTTCCACATAGGTTCGCACCCAAGAGCACTCCAGTCGAAGCGTCCATTCGTGTTGGTAAGGAGGCTCGGTGACCAGAATCTCTTAGTGTAGGTTCTTCTATGATTTCCTTCTCTAAGAGTTCATCTACATGAGGTACTACTTGCCAGCGAAGCTTGGGCTTAACTTCCAATGTTGTTTGTGCCAGGGAGGTTGACAGAGCTGGTAGAATGAAAGTGTTTGCTGACACTCCGCAAGCAGATGGTACTGTTAGAGTGCCCATCCTTAGGACCTCCCTGGACTTTGTCACAATTTTATTAAATGTTCCTTGGTTTATACAGTTGAAGACCAGATTTTCTTCTTGAGGAAGTTACATAATCCATTCTTCGCCTGAACGGATGACAACAGGTGGAAAAGAGTCGTCCAGGACCTCATCTCTGCAGTAGTTTTCTGCCCCTCCCTCATCTCTGTTCAGAAACACCATCTGTCTTGCCTGTCCATTCTCACAGTCCTTT
>NC_051392.1:39546000-39558500 GCF_015228065.2 Penaeus monodon
ATATATATAGTATTTTTGATGGTATAAGATACCTAAATCCACATAGAGAAATAAAGTGGTGTCAATACAGCAGCTGATACGAGCAATTTTATAATTCAATAATCACAGTATATAGACACGAATAATATATATGAGACGAGAAATGATCTGGAAATAAAGATCAAGATTAGCACTGGTACACAATTCGTGGGTGCAGATAATTGGAGGTTGGTGTGAGCAGTCGAGGTCGGTAGTAGACCAAGTGTGTCTTCGCTACCGTCAATCTATCTCGGGTCGGCTCGCAAGGGCAGGGCGATGACCCGTCTTACAGGAAACTAGGTGTGGCTGATGCAAGTGTCAGCTTAGGTCGCTATTTCCTGATTGGCTGGCTGCGGATCGTCGCAATTCATAGGTCCGCCCTTCGATCGGCCTTTTAGGGTGATTTTCCTTTGATGCGGAAATGACCAGATTCTCCAGAAAGGTCAAAGTCGCGGGTACTGCCTGGGATGCGTCTTTGATCGACCCCTGGGTGATATACGAAACTCGGTAGTTAAGAAGGTCACATCTGTGTATTGTAACTTGTTCATATTTTCTCAGGTCAGACGTTTGCGTTGTTACTCATTATATATATATATATGATCATATATATAATATATATTTATATATATATATATAATATTATATATAATATATTATATATATATTATATATATATATATATAATATATATTATACATAATACATACATACATACATCATATATATAATATATATATATATATATATATATATATATATATATATATATATATATATTTGAACCTGCCCGATTCTGTGTTGACAATAATCTCCGTCGCGATGTATGCTGCTTCCATAATTTTTCTTTTTTGTTTGTTCAGTCCTCCAAGGACTACTTCTGCTTGCTTCCAGTCCGGTAGATGTCCAGCTTCATCTGCATGTACCACCTTGGCGTTGGAAGTCTTGTGGTGACGGATGTCAGCTCGATGTTTGCTGATCCTGGTGCTGAAACCACGGCCTGTTTCCCCAAAGTATGCTGTGTCGCAACCGCTGCAGGGTATGCGATATACAACACTACAAGGGTTGCTTTCGGGCTGCTTTCTGTCACGTATTAAGTCATGTATCTTTTCCCGGATGTCTAGCGATTCTCACTGTCTTGCCGAAGTATCTGCTGATCGCCTGGGAAATGTTACATGACGGTAAAATGAGAACATTATAGAAGAGGGTGCGGGGTCTGCTCTTACAAGTATGCTCTCCGCCTTCTTTCAGCGAACATCGAGCTGACATCCGTCACCACAGGACTTCCAATGCCATGGTGGTACATGTAGATGAAGCTGGACATCTACTGAACTGGAAGGAAGCAAGAATAGTCCATGAAGGACTGAACAAACTAAAAAGAAAAATTGCCTACACGTACAGAGTACGTAATGATTAACTGTAATTATACATAATGTTTATATATATGACTATATTGACATTTAAGCTGATATATATATGTATATGATTTTTTATCTTGTTCTTTTGCTTTAGTATAATTCCTATGTTGCTTTTGATTAATAGCGTATATGTTAACTTGATATACTCCTTACAGAGCTAGCACTACTCCTTAAGGCATATCAATAGCATGTTTAACTTTTGTTGTGCTTGATTCACTTGTTTCCCTAAGTAGAGGCTTTCACTGTAGTATATTAATGAGTATTTTACTTGTCCGTTTGGGTTTGCAACGTGTTCTGATGGGATGCTTTAACTATTAAATAGCTTAATTTTTCTCATTCGTATAGTGAAGTGAAGTGAGGAGTGGTGAAGCTTGTTGTTGTGTGAGGGTAGGAGAGCGGCGTTGAAGCGAGAGGTGTTAGGTCAGCATAGTTCACCACTACGTAGACATAACAATCCTTGTTTTCGCCCGTCGTTGATGACGTCTCATTAAACGTCATAAACCCCACTCCTGACGTCACGGGCCTCCCCACATGTGAGTCGCGTTAGGGCGGATGCCGATTGCGGAAATTTTCTCTGTTATTGCCGCGAAATTTCTGTTCCGCTGAGCGACTTGATTTCATATTTATATTGGTATCATAGTATAATGAATTAGGTATGGTTACTCAAGTATAGTATTTACTGAATAAATTTTGAAGTTTTGTTTTTCGTAAAATCTAACGATGACCTAAATTATGTTCTTCAATCTTGTTGTTTTTGTTTTGTCACATTGAGGGTCGTTTGGATTAGGCCTTCCAAGTAGTTGGTTTCTATACTTTGGGAGTTTTGGGCCCCACCCCGTCATGCTGGCCAAGCGAGTTGGGGTTCTCTAATCTTGAGAAGGATCTTAATTTAGTTAAAGACTCCGTGATTAAGTGGGCGATTGAGCGCGCTCCTGCATGCGGTGTTACCAGTGGTGATGAGTTAGAGACAGTTTTGTTAAACTTGTCTTATGCCTTGTTAAAAAAGGTCGTGCAAGACCCTAAGCTTTATTCTATTGCTATTTTTGTCCAAGGCTGGGTTTTTAACTGTACTGAGCGTAGTTACTTCACAGAGGGAAAGCGTGAGGAAAAGACGGTGGGGTTAGCCTCGGGAAGGGAAGAAAAAACAATGCATAATTCAGGCGTAAGGGAAAACCAGGGGCCTCCGGGGTGGCGGAGGAAACTGCCCAAAAGGCAGCGGGGAAAAAAAAAATCAGTTATCGACTACCCAGCCGTCTCTTGATCTCCGGCATGAAGTGTTCAATGAGGAGAGGAAAAGAAATCCTATAAATGAGGTAGAACACCGCCTTCCCTTTTATGAAGGGAAGTGTCCTAAGACAAAGGGTGCCATTACAAATCTTGGTGAATGGATAAAGCGAGTGGAAGATTTAACTCATGATGAAGTATGGAATGTATGGAATTGATGATGGAAGGAATCCTGCGAGAGCTAAAGATGTCGATTATAACTGGAGATCCTTGGCGGACGAGCTCAGGGTGATGCCGTGACCAGCGCCAGAACTGCGTTAGATATGTTTCTAGGTGCCAGGAGGGAGGGGAGCGAGTCTCTTAAAGCATATTTTAACAAGTTGCGAATGGCGCCCGAACAAGTTAAGACATAAGATAGAGAGTTTGCTACTCTTGTGGAGAACATGATAGGTATTGTCTTTGCCAGGGAACTTCCAGGGGAGTTTTTTGATGCTTGTCCAGGGCTTGTGAAAACGAAGGATTGCCGAACATTTTTCCAAGAGCAGAGGGTTTGTGCTAAACAAAATAAAGCTACTGGTTATCGGAGGGAGGCGGTAAGGGATGAGACTCTAAAAAAAAGAGTAGTAGGGGCAATAGCCAAGGAAGGGAGCAGGGTCCCTAAAAGAGAAAAGAATGTTGACGAAGGAAAAGTAGAACGTTGAAATGATACACTTACACCGGAAATGTTAAACAAACAGGTCGAGGTTAGAAAGAAACCGGTGGATAAAATAGGAGATGAAAGGACAGACATATATTTAAAGAGGAATGTGACAAAGAACGATTCCGTGACATGTGGTTACTGTCAAAGGCGTGGTCACAGAACTGATAAATGTCAGTTGTTGTCTGCTCGCATAGCAAGCTCTAGTGCTCATATGGGAAGGGTCGTGGCAGACCTACTATGATATGTGGATATTGTCAGAAGACAGGCCATACCATGGATAGATGTTTCCTTTTTGATAAAAGTTAAGAGGAGTGTCAGGAACACGCCAAAAGATGGAAGCAGAGGCTAAATGTTTTAACTGTGGGAAATTTGGCCATTTCGCGAGATATTGTCCAGAGCAAAAACCTACTTCAAAAAACTAGTACATACAAGGGGGGTTTCAGTCCTTCCTAAAGATGCCCCTGATTTGCAGGATAAGGCAAGGGAAAATATTCAAGATAGTAGAGATGTTGTTAAGATCCTGTCCCTGGGGGACAGTGAAGGGATGCTGATATTTGATGTTTATCTTGGGGATAAGTGCATTACAGCCCTATTCGACACAGGAGCAGAATTTCCTTAGTACATAGTGAAGTGCTAGGTAAGCCCTGTAAGCAGGTTAGGAAATCTGTTCACTGGGGGGATGGGTCTTTTCTTAAGTCATAGAGGGGAGATAGATCTCACTTTTAATGTAGGTAAGATAAAGATTTCATTTGTGTTTTTGGTGGTGGATACCTGGGTTTACCATGCCAGATGCTGATAGGAAACGATTTTGCGGACACACATAGGTTGTATATACATCATGCCCTACTACCTTGTCCATTAACGGTCAGGATGTGAGGGTTGAGCGTAGTAATAAGAAATCTGTCGCCTCCATGGCAACCGTAGGTCTGAAGGGACGCTGGAGGACCAAGACGGGGAAAGCTGCAGGGGCGCCTGTGTAGTTTTCCCGCCTGGGAGAGGTGGATTTAAATTATGCTACGGATGTGTGCTCTAATAATGAGGTTGCAATAGACAATAACAGGGTTATTGATGAGAAAATTACTTTAGTTAATAGCGGGCTATTGATGAGGATGCCATAGAAACTAACCGGGTTATTAATGAAAAAATCACTTTAGTTAATAGCGGGGCTATTAATAAGGATGCCGTAGACCATAACAGGGTTATTGATGATGAGCACAATTTTTAAATATATACAAAGTGTGTACAATTGTGAGAACCCACAAAGCCACATTACTCTCACACTTAGACTTTGTTTTTTCCACATAGGTTCGCACCCAAGAGCACTCCAGTCGAAGCGTCCATTCGTGTTGGTAAGGAGGCTCGGTGACCAGAATCTCTTAGTGTAGGTTCTTCTATGATTTCCTTCTCTAAGAGTTCATCTACATGAGGTACTACTTGCCAGCGAAGCTTGGGCTTAACTTCCAATGTTGTTTGTGCCAGGGAGGTTGACAGAGCTGGTAGAATGAAAGTGTTTGCTGACACTCCGCAACCAGATGGTACTGTTAGAGTGCCCATCCTTAGGACCTCCCTGGACTTTGTCACAATTTTATTAAATGTTCCTTGGTTTATACAGTTGAAGACCAGATTTTCTTCTTGAGGAAGTTACATAATCCATTCTTCGCCTGAACGGATGACAACAGGTGGAAAAGAGTCGTCCAGGACCTCATCTCTGCAGTAGTTTTCTGCTTCCTCCTCGTCGAAAAAGGCCGCAGATATGCAGGTAGTGACCTGCATATCCTGGCCCCTTACGTCGCAGGAGGGCAGCATCGGCCGGGCAGACACTCCATCCCGGTTGAATTGCTTTGCAGTCAATAAGATCCCTATTCTCCACAAACAGGTCCCTGGCCTCTGAAACAAAATGGACAGCGGCAGAAATCTGGGTATGTATAAAAGCCGTAGAGTTCAAGATGGGTCTGGGGAAACCATGGACCAGGAAAGCATCCATTTGGTGGCCTGGTAAAGGGAATGTCAGATATACCATCAAACTTCCAGACATTAGTTTTACATTTAAAGAAAAGTAATATGTGTGTAAGGCCGCGGTGGCCGAGTGGTTAGAGCATCGGACTGTCAAGACGGTAATCCGAGTTCGAGGGTTCGAGTCACCGGCCGGCGCGTTGTTCCTTGGGCAAGGAACTTTACCTCGAACGGTCACCCACAAGGGTAGAAGGAGCTCAACAGCCTTGTAAGGCAGTCCTTCTAGAGATGGTGTCTCAATAAAAACACCGGGCTTAAGGCAACGGCAAACCACCGCTCTAAATTGGCAAGAAAATCATGGAAATCTATGATTGCCAACGTCCTTGTAGGACAGGGCACTTAGAGGGAAAAAAAAAAAAAAAAAAAAAAAAAAATATATATATATATATATATATATATATATATATATATATATATATATATATATATATATATATATATGTGTGTGTGTGTGTGTGTGTGTGTGTGTGTGTGTAAATTCTCTTCATTTGGAGGAATTATGAGGGACACCCCTTCCTTTGTTAATGCATTTAATATGGATAAGAGTACATCAGGGGCAATAAAGTTTGGCGAAAGTCTACCTACGTTTGCTTCCCGTAACCCTCCCAAAATTGAATTTTGGTTTTCCTCGACTCCTCGGAGAATAGCCAGGTAGTTCTCCAGGACAGAACTACACAAAAATATCTTCTCTAATAGTTGCAACTGCCCACCCAAGTCAGTGACCACTACATCTATGACACCAATAGCTTCATCCATTCTCTCCAGTGCCCTCGCTATTTCATTCTCCCGAATAATGACAGTGTCTAACAGGCTAGTGGTGACCCCAGCCATTTCAATAGCTCTTTGTGCTAACTTATCAGATTCCATGATTTGGGTGTGCAACATATCTATACGATGATTAGTTACCCCTCCCATTATCAATCCTGCAACATTGCTAACCAAATTTAGTCCCTCCCAGAGAGAACGCTTCTGTCGTCCTTGATGAATTGACCTAAAAAAATATCGAATTGTCGTCATATGATTGTTTATATTCTTTCTCATATTGTCAATTATTGTGACAATTGTGTCGGCAATCACTATTCTTTCATTTTTTTCTGGCTTACGTTTTGTCTCTCCATAGTTTATCTCGGATGATCCAAGTTTTTTAAAACTATCCTCAGTCTCTTTTAACTTTTGTCCAATCTTCAAAAAGGGATCTTAAAACTCTCCCTGTTTTATCTTGACAGGAACGATCTGTACTGTCGATGTATAAGTTACCTTAGAATAGGGAACAAAAACCAGTCCAGAACGAGCAAGGGAGTCTTCGGACTCCTTCCTGGCTGTGGTCATCCCCACAATCTGAAATTGTATTATATTTTAATATATAACCCCTGGTTATTATCTTATCTGTTCTTATCTTATCTTATCCTTCTACTTCCCACTTCGTAAATAATATGCACAATATTTTCCTTTATTTAAAATCCACTATTTCTCTGGAACTTCCAAAGTTTCCAAACTACTGTCATCCTCAAATTCTTCAATTTTTTCTTCTGTTGGGTATGCCTTATCTATATTATAGGCTTGGCCCCTTACTAATGACATTTCTAATTTCAACCTATCTACGTGTTCTTTGCGTTCTTTCCCATCAGCAATCCTCTTAAATTTTAATACAACATCATTGATTTTTTCTATTACCCTATATGGTCCAGAATATAATGGCTGCACCTTTTTGCTCAACCCCACCTTAGGAGTAGCTTTGAGGTATACCCGGTCTCCTTCTATGATTTGGGAAGGCTTGGCATAGGGCCGATCCCTTGGCCTTCTCTGGATATCTTCTCCTTTATGTTTGCATTTTTTAAAAAATCCTTGAGCCCATGACTCTTGTCTCTTGTAAATAATCTTCCACATTATACCAAGGAGCTGTGTCCTTTGAAAATAAAATATATGGAAAATGAGGGTCCCGATGCTTTAGCGTAAAAAAAGGTGTGTCTTTTATCACCCTATGGTAAGCAGTAAGCTAACTCTGCCATAGGTAACATTCGAGCCCACACTGACGGGTTGTCCCAGACCATCGTACGCAAAATTTTATTTAATGTACCATTTACTCTTTCCACTTGTCCATTTGAGTTTGGATGATATGGAGTAATAGTACGTTTATCAATCCCAAATTCTTCTGTTAGCGTTTTGAATAGTTCGCTTACGAACTCCCCTCCCCCATCAGAAACGATTTGACATGGTCCCCTCTTTGTAAATGAATCATTCATAAATGCCCTCGCGACTTCTAATGAATCCTTAGACTTTAATGGAATTGCAAAAAGGTATTTTGCTCAAAAAGCCTTGAAACTTCAGGGTATCTTAAGAGAGGAACAGGGATATGTTTGCCTGGCTTACAGCGCAAACATATGTCGCAGGACGAACAATATTCCTGTACTATTTTCTTCATGTTTGGAAAAAATGCAAATAACTCCAATCTCTTTAAGGTTACCAAAACACCCCCATGCCCTGCAACAGGAATCGAATGAGCTAACATTAAAGTTGTACTCTGATACAATTTTGGTACCACCACTCGAAAGACCTTTCTAAAAGACTTATCTAAAACGTTATATAATATCCCATCTGGTCGTACCTGATAATTCTCGATTTTTCCAGGAATCACTTTAAACTCATCTTTAGTGAGGTCACCCTCACCTCGTAAATAACTTTTAACACGACCCCATAGTGGGTCTTCATCTTGTGCATTTCGTAAACTATCTAGTCCCCATATGTCAATGGTCTCAGGTGAACTACTTTCACTGCCATCTACCATTTCTGGCCTCGGACTATCAAGCCGATTTATCCCTTTATAAGATGCAGTATTTCGGCGAGTAACAACACCGATAACTAAATCGTCTGTCGGCTGATCAGCTGCTCTGATTCGCGACAGCGCATCTGCTAAATGATTGTCCTTGCCCGGCAAGTACTCTACGCAGATATCAAACTCTGCTACCGACATACGCCACCTGGCTAGTCTTTCATTTCCATCTCTACTAGAAAAAAGATAACGAAGAGGCCTATGGTCTGTATGAACTATTACAGGAAAACCTTGAATCAGTGTTCTGTTTATCTTTAGCCCATTTACTATCGCCAGTGCCTCTCTTTCTACAGTAGAATAATTTAACTCGGCACCCTTTAACTGTCGCTGAAGTAAGACAATCGTCTAAGGGTTCCATTATTATCCTCCTGTTGGAGAGCTCCCCCAATGGCTGTTTTACTTGCATCTGTAACTAATACAAATGGACGGGAAAAATCCGGGAACTTTAACACTATATCCTCAGACGAGACTGTATCAACTTGTGAAATGCATCCAATGCTTCCTGTGTCCACGCCAGTTTCGTTTTCCCATCTTTAGTCTTACAGCCTCTGGTTAAGTCAATTAACGGTCGCGATATATCTGCAAAATTACATATAAATTTGCGATAGTAGTTAGTCGCACCGAGAAACGCTTGGAGCTCTTTCAAAATTATAGGTTTTGGGTATCCCTCCATTGCTTCAATCTTTTTCTTCTGTGGCCTAATACCTTCTTCACTAATCACATGTCCAAGATACTCAACTTCTGACTTAAAAAACGAACATTTAGCAAGTTTGATAGAGAGATTACTCTGTTGAAGACGACCTAAAACTCGTCTAACATTATTACAGTGAGTCTCCCATGTGTCTCCCAAAACTACAATGTCGTCCAAATAAACAAAACCCACATCCCCAATCAGACCAGACAGGACCTGATTAATGACCCTCTGGAAAGCAGAAGGTGCGTCTTTCAGCCCAAAAGGCAACCTCATAAATTCGTAGTGGCCATCCATAGTGGAAAATGCCGTTTTCTCTCGACTGGCGGGGGTAGGGGTATCTGATGATATCCCTGCCTGGGTCTAAACACGAGAAGAAACGACTCCTACCTAGCCTTTGCAGGATAGAATCTATGTTTGTCAAGGGGTATCAGTCATCCTCAATACATTCATTAAGAGCTCTGAAGTCTAGACATAACCGCAACCCCCATCTCTCTTTCGTACTGGCACCAGTGGTACATTGTGAGGAGAACGTGAGGGTTGTCAATCTGAGTTCTAATCTCGTCTCTGTATTTCAACCGGATGGGATAGGGTTTCTTGTAAACTGGAGGACCCAGAACCTTTATTTCGTGGAAGTATTCATTCGAATAGTAAAGGATCCTCATCTAGACTAAAAACCTTTGGGAAATCCAAAACCAAATCTACCAGCACCCCGTGCTCTTCTGAATCTCGTTCAAATATTTTGTCCATTTCCTCTAATAATCTACAAGTTTTATTTCTGTTGCTCTTAACACTTGCTACTACCTGCCTTCTGGCTTCACCAGGAGATATGTCTACTAATTTCGCGAATTCTCCCACAGTCGTATTCTGCCCAATTTCTACTACTCTATTCCCCTCGTTTTTAAATGGTATCTGAAACCACTTCGTGACACTATCTGAGGACGGAACAGGAGTGACTATGCCCTCCATTAAGCTTATCTTTAAATCCTTTCGAGGAATAAATAACATATTTGATCCATTTAAATCATTCATACTAATGTCCCTGACTAAAACACAAAAAGATCCACACAAACCTGCATCTACTATCAGATCCTCTGCTGGAGAAACATCAGTAGCCCCGCTACTATCACTTGTCACCTTCTCATCAATAGCCCCACTATTAACTAAAGTAATTTTCTAATCAATAACCTTGTTATTGTCTATGGCATCCTCATCAATAGCCACGCTATTAACTAAAGTAATTTTCTCATCAATAGCCCTGCTGTTAACTAAAGTAATTTTCTTTTAAAGTAATTTTTATGACTTAAGAAAAGACCCATCCCCCCAGTGAACAGATTTCCTAACCTGCTTACAGGGCTTACCTAGCACTTCACTATGTACTAAGGAAATTCTGCTCCTGTGTCGAATAGGGCTGTAATGCACTTATCCCCAAGATAAACATCAAATATCAGCATCCCTTCACTGTCCCCCAGGGACAGGATCTTAACAACATCTCTACTATCTTGAATATTTTCCCTTGCCTTATCCTGCAAATCAGGGGCATCTTTAGGAAGGACTGAAACCCCCCTTGTATGTACTAGTTTTTTGAAGTAGGTTTTTGCTCTGGACAATATCCGCAAAATGGCCAAATTTCCAAAATTTTTCCAAAAACCCATAGCTTTTTTTTTTTTACCCAAAAACCCCCTTGTCTTGGAAAAATGTTCGGAAATCCCTTTTTCCAAGCCTGGAAAAGCATAAAAAACCCCCCCTGGAAGTTCCCCTAAAAGAAAACCTATCATGTTCCCAAGAGTGCAACTCTCTATTTATGTCTTAACTTTTTTTCGGGCCCATTCCATTTTAAAAATAGTTTAAGAGACTCGTCCCCCCCTCCGGCCCTAAACATTTTAACCATTCTGGCGCGGGTCACGGCATCACCTGAGTCGTCCGCCAAGGTTCCTTTTATAACGACATTTTTTAGCTCTCGCAGATTTTCCCATCATTTCCCTACTTCATCATGATTAAAATTTTCCCATGCTTTACCATTCCCCAAAATTTTGTAGGGCACCCTTTTTGTTTAGGACCTTCCTTCAAAAAAGGGAAAGGCGGTGTTCTACCCATTATAGGATTTTTTTTCCTCTCCTCATTGAACATTTCATCCCGGAGACAGAGCGGCTGGGTAGTCGAAAACTTTTTTTTTTTTTTTCCCCGCTCCCTTTTGGGGGCATTTTCCTCCCCCACCCCGGGGGCCCCCGGTTTTTCCCAAACCCTAATTATCATTGTTTTTTCTTCCCCTTCCCGGGGCAAACCCACCGCTTTTCCTCCCTTTCTCTCTGAAGAATACCTCAGTACATTTAAAAAAACCCGCTTGGAAAAAAATAAAAAGAATAAGCTTAGGGTCTTGCACGCCCTTTTTTAAAAAAAGGCAAAAGACAAGTTTAACAAAACGTCTCTAACTCATCCCCCACGGGGAAAACCCGCATGCGGGAGCGCCCCAAATCGCCCACTAACACGGATCTTTAACAAAATTTAAAGATCCTTCTAAAGATTAGAGAGAAACTAGATTTAGGTGATTTAACTACGAAACAACGAAATTTCAACAAAGTTTTTCTTTAAAACTTACCTTGAGCTATCCTTAACCCCTAATTAAATTTATATTTGATACCAAAATAAAAAATAAAATATAATACACTCGCTCAGCGGAAACAAAGAAAATTCCCCGGCAAATAAACAGGGGGGAAACCCCCTCAAAAGGCAAGGTCGGCGCGTGACAATTTTCCCCCGAGAAAATTTTCCGCTTTGGCATCCCCCCTAACGGATAAAATGGGGGGACCCCCGTACGCAGGATGGGTTTTTATGAGTTAATGGACTCATCCGAGGGGCGAAAAAAAGGGTTATGTTCGTATGGTGAACTAGCTGCCCTAGCCCTCTCGCTTATCCCCTACCCCCCACAAAAAACATCCCCATTCTCACTTCACTACAAATGAAAAAAAATTTAAGCATTAAGGGTTAAAGCACCCCCATTAAACATGTTGCAACCCAAAAGGGACAAAAAAAACGTAATTCTAAATAACTAAGTAAAAGCCCTATTTAAAAACAAGTGAATCAAGCAAAAAAAACCTTAAACATGCATTGAACCTTAAGAGTTGCTAGCTCTGAAAGAGTATCAAGTAACAATAAGCTTTAATCAAAAAACATAGGAATTATACAAAAGCCAAAAAACAAATGAAAAAATATATATATACCTCGCTTAAATGTCATATGTCAATATATAAAATTTGATAAATACAGTTAATCATTCGTACTCGTAGTGTAGGCAAATTTTTCTTTTTTTTTTTGTTAGTCCTTCAGGACTATTCTTGCTTTCCCCCAGTTCAGTAGGTCCACTTTATTCATGTCCCCATGGCCCGGAAAATCCTTGGTACGGTTCAGTCATGTTCGCTGAAAAAAAGGCGGGGCAATTTAAGGCAGACCCCGCACCCCCTTTTGAATGTTCTATTTTTCCGTCTGTAACATTTCCAGGGATCAGCAGATACTTTGGCAAACAGTGAGAATCGCCCACATCCCGGGGGAAAGATACTGCTTAATCGTGACAGAAAAATGCCGAAAAAAACCCGGGGGTGTTGTTTTCGC
>NC_051392.1:39573500-39578383 GCF_015228065.2 Penaeus monodon
ACTTCAGCACTGGCCCAAAAGTTGCCAGGGTCATGTGATCGCTCTATGAACCAATGTTAATGAAAAGGAAATCTCTACTGCAGGAAAAAAACCTCAAAATTGTCTGGGATTGTACTGTACTTGCACCGCAGCGTTAAATCTACTGAGACTTGATTACAAAGTAGACATGGACTGCCTCGTTATTTTCAGTGTAGTGCAGACTGAGGATAAGCTTTCATGCATAAGGTTCTGGCTAAGAAGAAGAAAATAATACTTGTCCTTGAGCAAGAAGGAGTTAAGTGTGGATGTAAAATGTAAAATGAATATGCAATTCCATGAAATTCCCTACTTTGTATACATCTAATTGTTGAAAGGACATAAAAATAACTTGCAGCAAGGGACTCTTTTTATTTTCCCTATAGTTAAGGAATATAAGTAAATATTTGGTTTTCATAATAATTTTACAATATAAACAGACTTGCTTGTTTTCTCTGGTGTAAAGTATTTCCTTGTGAAACGTTATTGCTGAGTAGAATTTAGCTTTTCTAATTTTTGTGAGAATTTTCATGAGCTTTTCTTTGAAATCTGTAGAATTTTGTGGGAGGAAGAGCGTTAATCTGTGGAAAATGACTTCTGAAAAAAAAAGTTGCAATACTGCAGTTGGACCCTCTTGCCTTGATTCAGCGGGGCAGCGAACCCAAGTGTGTGTGTGTGACATATATATATATATAATATATATATATAATATATATATATATATATTATATATATATATATATATATATATATATATCATATATATATATATATATAATATTTATATATATATATATAATATATATATATATATATATATATACATATATATATATATATTATACACACACACACACACACACACACACACACACACACACCACACACATAATATTATATATATATATATATAGATTTATATATTTTAAAATATTTATTATATATATATATTTTTATATATATATATATTTTATTATATATATAATTTAAAATAAAAAATATATTTAGGTGTGGGGTGTGGTGGGGTGTGTGTGTGTGGTGTGTATTTATTTTTAAAATATTATATTAAATATATATTTTAAATATATTAAAATATCTTTTAAAATTATATATGTCACACACACACAACTTGGGTTCGCGCCCCCTGAATCAAGCAAGGGTCCAACTGCAGTATTGCAACTTTTATAAAAAATTATTATTATATATATATATATAATATATATATATATAAATAATAATTAAAATAATAAAAGTTGCAATCTGCGTTGGACCCTTGCCTTTGATTCACGGGGGAGCGAACCCAAGTGTTTTGTGTGTGTGCAATATATAAAAAATATTAATATATAAATACTAATATATATATATAATTTTATAATATAACACAACAACCACACACACACACAAACCCCCACACAACACATAATATATATATAATATTTATATATTATAATATATATTAATATTAAATATATAAATATTTATATAGATAATAATATTAATAATATATTATATAATAATATATATAATATATATATAATATATATATGGTGTGTGTGTGGTGTGGGTGTTGGGGGTGGGTGTGGTGTGTGGTGTGATATATAAAATAAATTAATTATTATATAATATATATTATATATAAAAATATAAAAATTATAAATATATATTTTAATATATATAAAAATTATATATATATAAATATTATATTTTTAAAATATTATATATATATATTATATATATATATGAATATATAATATATATATATATATAATAATTATAATAATATATATATATTTTAATTAAAATATATATATGTCACACCACCTTTGGTTCGCTGCCCCCCCTAAACAAGGCAAAGGGTCCAACTGCTATTGCAACTTTTTTTTTAGAAATCATTTTCCACGATTAACGCTCTTCCCCCAAAAATTTTACAGATTTCAAAGAAAGTCATGAAAATTTTCACAAAAAATTTGAAAAACTAAAATTTTATCGCAAAAACGTTTTTCCAGGAAATACTTTTCACCAAAAAAACAAAAAGTCTGTTTTTATTTTAAAATTATTAGAAAACCAAATATTCTTATATTTCCCTTAAAATATAGGGAAAAAAAAAAGATCCCTTGCTGCAAGTTATTTTTTTTTGTCCTTTCAAAATTTGAGTTACAAAAAGGGAATTTCTGGAAATTTCATATTCCTTTTAATTTTCATCCCCTTAATCCCTTTTTGCTCAAGGCAAGTATTATTCTTCTTCTTACCAGACCTTATGCATGAAAGCCCCTCATCTGCACTCCAAAAAATAGAGCAGCCCAGTCTACTTTTGTAAAAAGTCTCAGTAATTTAACGCTGCGGTGCAAGTACATACATCCCAGAAAATTTTGGGTTTTTTCCTGCATAAGATTTCCTTTTCATTAACATTGGTTCCAAAAAAGCGATCACATGACCTGGCAACTTTTGGGCCAGTGCAAAGTTTTTTAAAATTCCCCTTTTCTTTTTTCAAGTTCCTTAGCTAAGGGGCCCTTTAACCTGGGCTCCACCTGTTTTTTTAATGGGTTCGTGAGGATCGATAAAAACGAAAAATTTTATTTTTTTTTTTTTTTTTTTATTTTTACTTTAAAGTATAACTCTTTGGTATCTCATTATGTAAGGGACTATCAAACCCAAAATTTTAGTACATTATACTATTAAAATTTTGCATTACGGTAATATTTTGGGGAAGGGGTCCTAGCTTCATCATTTTTTAAAAGGGGGTCCGTGACTCAAAAAGAACCATGGCTCTAGCTCAAAAAAAACCGACCTATAGCTAACAACAAACAAGTCTTTTTCTGGACGGGGCTTTCGATGGATAACTTTTTTAAAAGCATTAGAAAAGTCTCCCTTTCCTTAAGTACTGAACTCGACGTACTCATGGGTGGCGACTCAAAACCAAATTTTTATTAATTCACAAGGAAACAGGCCCAAAATTTCAATGTTAGGCCCGGTTCATCGAATTTTTGAAAAATGTCATCAACAAAAGCCTTCATGATACACTGCAACGAATCCTGAATCAGCGCGAAAAACCCGGTCCCATACCGTACCTTTCACTTAAAACAGGAAAACCAAAAGCTCAATCGATCATCTTTCCAAAACTTCCCCTTTTTGGAAATAAACCCTCTACTTTGCAAATTTTGTAAAATTCCCCCCAAACCTTAAAACCCCCAAAAGTCGACCTTTTGCTCCCACACGGATCTGTACGAAATTCCCCAAAAAGAAAAATTTCATGCAAAATACTAAAATTAGAAATTTAAAAACATGTAGTAAAAAAATGCAAAAAAAAAAATTTTGGGATTCTAAGAAGGGTTAAAAAAAATTTTTTTAAAATAATAATATTAAAAAAATTAATTTTCACAAAAATCACCCAGTTTTTTTCTTTTCTAATATTTGCAAAGTACCCGTTGAAACAATCAATTTTAAAAAATCAAAAATTGGGGTAAAAGGTGTTCAAATCCCCTTTTTTTTGTTTCCATCCCAACTCTTAAATAAAAACCCCCGTTCAAAAAGGTTTTGCCGGGAACAAAGCTTCCCGTTCTGGGGTTTGGCCTTTTTATCTGTCGTTTCCCCCTAAAAACCCCTGAAGGCCACTTCCCTTTGCAACTTTGGGAAAAGTTTTCAAGGGGGGCAAGTCCTCGTCTCAGACCTCGGCCAAATTTTCCCCGTGTATACCCCCTTCAAATCAGGGGACGCAACTCGACGTTTCAAGAGGGGGAAAAATGTCGACAAGCCCCCTCAGCCCCTCGAGATTCCTAGAAGACAGAAAGGGGGGGATCCCCGCCAGGATTCCCCTCACGCAGGCTGAAGAGGACCCGTTTGTAGCTTATAAATACCGCTGGTGCCCGGGTTCGAATTTACTTTCTCCACCAATGAAATCGATTTTTTAAACGCGTGCTAGTGGTTCTGTCGCAGTGTTTTTACCGTGATGTATGATTCCCAAAATGTCTGTTTTATACCTTAATTTGTCCTCTCCAAAAACGGCAAAAATCTCCAGGAAGAATTCACCCCAGTAAGCTCATAAAGCCTCGCAACAGCCGGGGCTTTTGCAAAACCCCCAAGACCCCTGCAGGCCTGAGAGGGGAAAAAAAAAGAAAGCCACACAAAATGATGGAAGAAAAAAAAATAAAAAAAAAAATATAAATAAAAAATAATAAAAAAAAAATAATTTAAAAAAATTTAAAAAAACCAAAAAAAAAAATTTTAAAAATAAATAAAAAAAAAAAAAAAAATATTTTAAAAAATATTAAAAATTTAAAATTGAAAGGGGTTAAAAAAAATAATAATTATTAAAAAAATAAAAGTATAAAATAAAAATAAAAAATTGGAAACGAAAATTAAAAAAAAAAATTAAATTTTTAAAATAAATAAATAAAAAAAATAAAAAAAAAGTTTTTTTTAACTATTAAAAAATAAAAAATAAATAAAAAAAATTTTATTTTAATAAAAAAAATTTTAAGGGATAAAAAAAAATAAAATATTAAATTTTAAAATTTTATATAAAAAATTTTTATATTTTTATATATATTTATATATTATATATCTTATATATTTAAAAAATATAACATATATATATATATATAAATATATATATTTTAAATCTATATATATATATATTATTTATATATATTTATTTTCTTAAATTATATTTATTATATTATATATATATAGATCTATATATATATTATATATATATCTAAAATTATAATAATTATATAAAATATAAATATATATAATCAAAAATATATATATAAAAAAAAAAATTTTTTTTTTTTTTTTAATTTTAAACATATATATTATATATAAAAGATAAAATAAATTAAAAATTTTTAAAAAAATATATATTATAT
>NC_051392.1:39578483-39580983 GCF_015228065.2 Penaeus monodon
CATATGCATATCATAACATATGATATTCATATATGTGTATGTAATTCATATATATATATATATATATATATATATATATATATATATATATATATATATATGTATAGTTATATATATATGAATATAATTAATATATATATATTATATATATATATATATATATATAGGGTGCATAGTATATATATATATATATATGAATATAATTTTATATATATATACGTACATATATATATATATATATATATTATATTATATATATATATATATATATATATATTAAAATATATTATATATATATATATATATATATATATTATATATATGTATGTATTGTATATTCATATTTTAATTATAATCATATAATATATATATATGAATATATATATATGAATATATATATATATATAATTATTATATATATATATATATATATATGTATATATATATATATATATATATATATATATATATATATATATATATATATTAAAATATATATTTTACAATATATAAAATATATATATATGTGTGTTATATATATATATATTATATTTTATATATATTTTATATATTTATATATATATATATATATATATTATATATAAAATTGTCACACAAAACACACACACACACTTGGGTTCGCTGCCCCACTGAATCAAGGCAAGGGTTCAACTGCAGTATTGCAATTTTTTTTAAGAATTAATTTTTTCACAGATTAACGCTCTTCCTCTCACAAAATTCTACAGATTTCAAAGAAAAGCTCATGAAAATTCTCACAAAAAATAGAAAAGCTAAATTCTACTCAGCAATAACGTTTCACAAGGAAATACTTTACACCAGAGAAAACAAGCAAGTCTGTTTATATTGTATAATTATCATGAAAACCAAATATTTACTTATATTCCTTAACTATAGGGAAAATAAAAATAGTCCCTTGCTGCAAGTTATTTTTATGTCCTTTCAACAATTAGATGTATACAAAGTAGGGAATTTCATGGAATTGCATATTCATTTTACATTTTACATCCACACTTAACTCCTTCTTGCTCAAGGACAAGTATTATTTTCCTCTTCTTAGCCAGAACCTTATGCATGAAAGCTTATCCTCAGTCTGCACTACACTGAAAATAACGAGGCAGTCCATGTCTACTTTGTAATCAAGTCTCAGTAGATTTAACGCTGCGGTGCAAGTACAGTACAATCCCAGACAATTTTGAGTTTTTTTTCCTGCAGTAGAGTTTTCCCTTTTTTCATAACATTGGTTCATAGCATCACAGACCCTGGCAACTTTTGGGCCAGTGCTGAGTCTTTAAATTCCTTCATTTTTCAGGTTCCTTCTAGCTAAAGGGTCCTTAACTGGGCTCACCTGTGTTTTAATGGGTTCGTGAGGATCTGATAAAACGAAAATTTATATTAGTGTTTTTTTTTTTTTACTGTTTACTTTAAAGTATAACAATGCTTTGTGTATCTCATTATGTATAGGACTATCAAATCCAAAATGTTAAGTACATTATACATATTACAAAGTTGCATTACGGTGAATATTTCTGGGAAGGGGGTCCATAGCTTTCATCAGTTTTAAAGGGGTCCGTGACTCAAAAAAGAACCATGGCTCTAGCTCTTTAAAAAACCGACCTATAGCTAACAACTAACAGAGTCTTTTGTCTGGGACGTGGCATTCGATGGATAACATTTTTTAAAGCATTAGAAGAATGTCTACACATTCCTGTAAGCATATCTGAACTCGACGTACTGCATGGGTGGCGAGCTCATAACCAAATTATTAAATTCACAAGGCATAAACATGGCCCCAAAAATTTTCAATGTTAGGCCGGGTTTCATCAAAATTTTTTGACAAATGATCATCAACAATAAGCCTTACACTGATACACTGCAACGAGATCCTGAGATCAGACGGGGACTAAACCACGAGTACCATACGCATGTACCTTCACTTCAACAGGAAAACCAAAGCATCAATCGATCCATCATTTCCAAACACATTACCCTTTTTGTGGAATGAACATCTACTTTGACAAACTTGGTAGAATTTCCCCCAAACCTTATGAACGCCCACAGATCGACCTTTGCTCCCACACGGATCTGTACGAAATTCCCACAAAGAACAACTTCATGCAAAATACATGAAATTAGAAATATTAAAACAATGTAGTAAATAATGCAGAGAAAAAAGTTTAGGATTACTATAGAATGGTTAAGAAAATTTATTTTAAAATAATCAATATTAAAGAAAATTACTCTTGTCACTAAAATCGCCAGTTTTCTTCTCTTCTAATATGTATGCAAAGTACCCGTTGAATCAATACAATTTTAAAAAATCAATAATCTGGCATATAAAGGTGTTCACAATCTCTTTTTTTTTTGTTACCAGTCCCAACTCTTAAATGAAAACCCCTGTTCAAAAGGTTTTGCCGGCAACAAAGCTTCCTCGTTCTGGGACTTGGCCTTTATATCTGTCAGTTTCCCCGTAAAACCGCTG
>NC_051392.1:39583483-39585983 GCF_015228065.2 Penaeus monodon
TATATAAAATTTTATATAATAATTTAAATAAAATGTAGGTATATGTTTATATTACACAGCTATTTATATACACATATATGTTTTATATATGTGTATCCAGGCCATCACATAGCCAATTTGCTTGAAACTTTCCCCCAGATCGCTCTTCCTAATAGCCAAGAGCAACTCATGTCAGAGGGGGGGGGTCCTAGACCTTACCTTGGCCACTGCGCCTCTGAGGAGAGAATCAGATGGTGTGTCGATGAGACTGTCATAGTGACCATTATGGCACTGTTACTACCCTCATGGATGCTGGCCCAGCCCATATGCCACAATCAAATCCTAACAGACAAGGCCAACTGGCAAGGCTTTCAGAATGGCCTGGCCCACTGTCTTGGAAGCAATGAAGCCCCACAGAGTGAAAACGTGGAATTGCTTGAAGCCAGACTTATCAATGCCATAAATCAAGCAGCCTCACAGACCATACTTAAAACTCGGCCATGGTCCAGGAGTTACAAGACGAGATTAAGGAAGTCAGCCCAGAGTGAACATGTGCAGAAAACATTCTGAAACCTGACAACCTAGCCTCCTAAGGGAAGCAGTCAGGGATGCCCAAGGAAAAATGCCAAACAGAGTCAGGCAGGGAATGTGGCTGGAATTGTGCAAGTCTTTTGACCGCCGAAACACCCTTACAGAGCTGTGGTAACAGGGTCAGGCGAGCTACTAGCCGCTCACCCCCACGGTGCACACACCACGACCCTCAAATAGAAAGCAAACAGAAGGGTGCAGGAGTTCTCTGCAAGACAAGCAACAACAGATCTGCCAGCTGGACTGAGGGCAAACCAACAACGCCTACAACCAGGCAGACTTGCTGATATCAGAGAGAGGGCAGCCGAACCCGATAACTCAGTTGTTATCTTCTTTCTGAGGGAACAAAGAAAAAACCACAGAAATAGTTCTTGCACAGCCCCGGGTTCTGATGGGATCTCGTACTCCATCATTCCCCACCTAGGACTGGCAGGTGAGCTTACATTCCTGCAACTCATCAAGTCCTGGGGAAAATTTTTACTCTCCCCAGAGCTGGAAGAGGCTATCCTAGTTCCCATCCCAAAAACCCAAAAGGGGCCAGGGAAGTACCGCCCCATCTCGCTCCTCAGCTGTCTGGGCAAGACGGCCGAAAAGAAACGTTCTAAACCAACTCCAATGGAAAATGGGACCCCCACGTGAAAAACTTCCATGGGTTCACAACAACAGCACACACAACAAACAGCATAGCCACCTTTTTAAGCACAATCAGCACTGGCACTTCTGTGGTAGTATTTCTAGACCTGGAGAAGGCTTTTGAATTAGCAAGTCCTCTTGCTATTCAGGAGACCCTGAACCAGAAGAGAATCTGAGGAAATGATTGACCGGACCCTCTCCTTTAAAGAGGAGGTCCTGTACTTGGGTTGACCGAACAAAGCAAGATTGTCTGTCATGAGAGCAATGACTGGGAGACACATAGCTAGACAAGTACTTGTCTAGCTATGTGTCTCCCAGTCATTGCTCTCATGCAGACAATCTTGCTTTTGTTCGGTCAACCAAGTACAGGACCTCCTCTTTAAAGGAGAGGGTCCGGGCAATCATTCCTCAGATTCTCTTCTGGTTCAGGGTCTCCTGAATAGCAAGAGGACTTGCTAATTCAAAAGCCTTCTCCAGGTCTAGAAATACTACCACAGAAGTGCCAGTGCTTATTGTTTCTTAAGAGCGTGGCTATGCTGTTTGTTGTGTGTGCTGTGTTGTGAACCCTTTGAAGTGTTCACTTGGTGGTCCATTTTTCCCTTGGTGTTGGTTTAGAACGATTCTCTCGGCCGTCTTGCCCGACAGCTGAGGAGCGAGATGGGCGGTACTTCCCTGGCGTCCTTTGGTTTTGGGATGGGAACTAGGATACCCTCTTCCAGCTCGGGGAGAGTAGAAGTTTCCCAGGGTTTATGAGTTCAGGAATGTAAGCTCACCTGCCAGTCCTAGGTGGGGAATGATGGAGTACGAGATCCCATCAGAAACCCTGGGCTGTTGCAATAACTATTTCTGTGGTTTTTTCTTTGTTCCCTCAGAAAGAAGATAACAACTGATTAATCGGGTTCGGGTGCCCTCTCTCTGATATCAGCAAGTCTGCCTGGTTGTAGGCGTTGTTGGTTTGCCCTCAGTCCAGCTGGCCCGACTGTTTTGCTTGTCTTGCAGAGAACTCCTGCACCCTTTTGTTTGCTTCTATTTGAGGTCGTGTGTGTGCACCTTGGGGGTGAGCGGCTAGTAGCTCGCCTGACCCGTTACCACAGCTCTGTAAGGGTGTTTCGGGGGGTCAAAAGACTTGCACAATTCCAGCCACATTCCCCCGCTGACTCTGTTTGGGAGTTTCCTTGGCATCCCTGACTGCTTCCCTTAGGAGGGCTAGGTTGTCAGGGGTTTTAGAATTGTTTTCTGCACCCTGTTCACTCTGTGGCTGACTTCCTTAATCTCGTCATTGTAACTCCTGGACCATGGG
>NC_051392.1:39596373-39598873 GCF_015228065.2 Penaeus monodon
GCTAGGCGACTTTTGATCTCATTTGCAGACTGTAAATTGCTACTCATTTGACTAGCCAAGTATTTGAGATAGTTTACTTGTTCTAGTCCCCTGGTATGAAAACGGTTATTGGATGGTTTAAAATCACATCTTTAGCTGTAACCGACACCTTATTTTTCTCCGCACTAATTTCCATACCATACTTCTTCGTTGTCCTGTCGAGTGTCTCAGTGAGGTCTCGCAAATCATCTTCACTTTGTGCAATCAGGTCAATATCATCTACACAGCGTAAGTTGGAAACTGTTCTACCGTTGACTTTGACATAACCCTCGAATCTTTCTAATGCTTCTGTCATGACAAACTCCAAGAAGAGGTTGAACAGGTATGGCGCTAGAACACATCCTTGTCGAACTCCAACTTTCGATCTAAACAATCTACTTTATTTGTCTCCAACTAGTACTAAACTCTTTGCATGTCCGTAAAGCAAAATAATGTTTTTTTGGTAATAGTAACGCTTATGTTATATTCTCGCATTACTGTCCAAAGGGCTTTGTGCCAAACCCTATCGAAAGCCTTCTTAAAAGCGCTCGTCTAAAGTGTCCGCCTGGTGTTTGTAAATCTCTTCACAATACTGTCTCCATCTCTCAGTTATCTTGGTTAGTAGTTTCCTTGTTGTCTTCAACCACAAAACATTTGGGTCTCCATTCCACTATGATGTTCAATCCTCAATGTCCGAACATTGTTGGTTAATCCACGATTCCTTTGATCATAAAATTTCTTTGTTTAACTTGCTCCTCGATACTTTTTAGCAGACTCGTCACTTTAGAATCGATGTTGTTTGATCTCCTCTCGTCGCATTTACTGGAGAACTTCAGCCGTTATCCAGGGTTTCTTTATTCTTTTTCTCCTCCCAAAATGTTTAATTGCTATAACAGACCCTTTTCGAATTGCAATGCGATACCATCAGGAGTAACAATTTCAAGAAGAAGAGGCCCGAATCTTCCCCAACTGTTGCTTGAAAATCATTTAGCACTTGCGGATCCTTCAATTTTTGAAAATAGTATTTTGTTCGTGATATTTGCTTTTTCTTTCCTGCTCGAAGTTTCAACTTCATCGTCATCATCAGAAGCTCGTGGTCGCTGTTGATGTCCGTTCCCGGAAAAGTTCGTATATTTGCACCGTTTATGATTGACTGATAACGCTTTGTATCTTATAATCAATCTGGTTATGACTAGTTCCTCCCGGAGAGTGCCATGTTACAGTTCTTGATCTTTGTGTCGAAATAGTGTATTGGCAACGACGAGTTTGTGTTTTATCAATTCGAGCAGACGAGTTTCTCTGTCATTCGTGTTTTCGTCCTGCTGGGTGTCCACCCCCCCCCCCCCTTCATCAAGATAAACTCGATGGGCGAGCTGATTACGTCGCCGACAACGCGACCAGGAGACAAGTAGTACAGAGTTTCATGGTACCTGTAGCAGACCCCGGGCCTGACCAGACTCTGATTTATTTATTATATATATATGAATATATTTATATACTTATATATATATATATATATATATATATATGTATGTATGTATGTATGTGTATATTATATATATATATATATAATAATATATTTTTTTTTTTTTTTTTTTTTTTTTTTTTTTTTTTTTTTTTTTCTCGACATACTTTTATTCAATGTAAATGGCTCGCTTAAATTTTCGGTTTACCGTAAACCTACTCGCACCGCTATTATCTTCACTTTTTCTCGAATCACCCGTTATATGTTAAGGTCAGTAGTCTCGTCCATGTTTCTTAGGGCATATAGAATTTGTGACAATGATTTTATTGATCGGGAGCTTGACGTCATTTTTGAAACGTTTTCGAAATTAGGATATCCCGTTTCTTCTTAAATCAGGCACACTCATCTGCGAGGTGGAAATTTTATACTCATTCCCGTAATTCTCAACAGGATAGTGCCAGTAATCTATTAATTGTTCCGTATAACCCGTCCCTCGATGAAAAACGGCACATGTTTAAGGGCGCTGGCATTGACATTGTCTTTACTTATTCGAATACGTTGCGTAATACTTTAGTTAAACACAATGCGGCTAGCGGTGCTCTTGAGACTTCTCCCGGTATTTACACTATATCTTGTAAAGATTGCCCCAAGTTTTACATAGGTGAGACCGGTAGAGCTTTTGAGAAAAGAATTAATGAACATCAGCGTGATGTTAGATTTGCTAGAGAATCAAATGCGTGTTTCGTTCATTTACGGGATGAAGGTCACCGGCTTAACTGGAAAAGCGCTAAATTAATTCATAAATCAGCCAATTCGTACGAGAGAAAAATGTTAGAATCTCTATAATTAGAAAAATGCCTAATTTCAACTTGAGTGCTGGTCAATGGGGCTTGGATGATCTTACCTCCTCGTTAGTTAGCAACGCCTTCCCCAGACTCTTCGACCTTGACCCTCCTGAGACCTGATTCAGCTCTTGTTCGTCTTGCTCTCTATCACTATATATACTTGCCAAAATTA
>NC_051392.1:39601373-39606373 GCF_015228065.2 Penaeus monodon
ATACTTCTGCCTTAAATTTTTCGCTCGGATTTATGATCCTGGGATTTGGGGATACCCCTGTCAATGTCAGCTCGTCTGTCAGCAAGCCCATTCCTTCTGATGCCTATGTGGCTAGGGACCCAGATTATGATTAATCTTCTACCTGAGCAAGAATCCTCTGTGCTATGGTAAGCACAGTGGTCAGGAGGTTGATGTTGTCTTTGGGTAAGCTTTGCTGTAGACAGTCCTTAGCTACCCTCGAGCCCTGTATGTATGGCCACGTCCCCTTCCCTCGGGGACTCGTGGGCTAGGCTCCCATTATCGCAGCTGCCTCTGCCTGTAGCGAGGTGTTTGTCTCTTACCCTTATGGATTGTGTGCATCCTTTGTTGCATAGCTGGGCCTGCAGTGTGGTTTAAGGGGCTGATCCATCCGTGAAGTAGGTTCTACTAGCCGCAGGAGTGATGGCTGCAAAGCCCTCTTAACTTCAGACTAGGCAGGGTGTATCGATTCCCTTCTCCTTGACAAGTTCATAACAGAGAACTCGATAAAGGTTTGTGTCCGGGGCTTCAATAAAGTCGGGGTTGGGCGAGTCCATGGCCTTGGCAAGTACTTTTCTTTGAGCTGATAGCGTATCAACACTCTGGGTGTGTGGGGCAGCCAGGAATTGTTTACAAACAGCTCCTGGTCTTGTTCTAGGCTTCTGAGTATTTTTTGTCTCATATTTGGGTTCATGGGTGCCTGGATGACCTTTGAAAGGAACTGAGCTGCCATTAGATCAATTCTTGAGTCCAGAGGGGAGAAGGTTTGCCTCTATGGAGGTTGAGGGCTATCGTCCACCTTGGGCCCCAAAAGAATCCTGGCAGTTTTCATTTGAACTGTCTCCAAATTTCTCTTTAATCTTGGCTTTGTGGCAATCAGGGGGACAGAAGCATAGTCCACAATGGAAGGATGACATGTACATAGAATGATCTTAGTACTTGTCTAGCTATGTGTCTCCCAGTCATTGCTCTCATGACAGACAATCTTGCTTTTGTTCGGTCAACCAAGTACAGGACCTCCTCTTTTAAAGGAGAGGGTCCGGTCAATCATTTCCTCAGATTCTCTTCTGGTTCAGGGTCTCCTGAATAGCAAGAGGACTTGCTAATTCAAAAGCCTTCTCCAGGTCTAGAAATACTACCACAGAAGTGCCAGTGCTGATTGTGCTTAAGAGCGTGGCTATGCTGTTTGTTGTGTGTGCTGTGTTGTGAACCCATGGAAGTGTTTCACGTGGGGGTCCCATTTACCATTGGAGTTGGTTTAGAACGATTCTCTCGGCCGTCTTGCCCAGACAGCTGAGGAGCGAGATGGGGCGCTACTTCCCTGGCTCCTTTGGTTTTGGGATGGGAACTAGGATAGCCCTCTTCCAGCTCTGGGGGAGAGTAGAAGTTTCCCAGGACTTGATGAGTTGCAGGAATGCAAGCTCACCTGCCAGTCCTAGGTGGGGAATGATGGGGTACGAGATCCCATCAGAACCCGGGGCTGTGCAAGAACTGTTTCTGTGGTTTTTTCTTAGTTCCCTCAGAAAGAAGATAACAACTGAGTTATCGGGTTCGGCTGCCCTCTCTCTGATATCAGCAAGTCTGCCTGGTTGTAGGCGTTGTTGGTTTGCCCTCCAGTCCAGCTGGCAGACTGTTGTTGCTTGTTCTCGCAGAGAACTCCTGCACCCTTCCCGTTTGCTTTTTATTTGAGGGTCGTGGTGTGTGCACCTTGGGGTGAGCGGCTAGTAGCTCGCCTGACCCGTTACCACAGCTCTGTAAGGGTGTTTCGGCGGTCAAAAGACTTGCACAAATTTCCCGCCACATTTCCTGCCTGACTCCAGTTTGGCAGTTTCCTTGGCATCCCTGACTGCTTCCCTTAGGAGGGCTAGGTTGTCAGGGTTTCAGAATTGTTTTCTGCACATGTTCACTCTGTGGCTGACTTCCTTAATCTCGTCATTGTAACTCCTGGACCATGGCCGAGTTTTAAGTATGGTCTGTGAGGCTGCTTGATATATGGCATTGATAAGTCTGGCTTCAAGCAATTCCACGTTTTCACTCTGTGGGGTTTCATTGCTTTCAAGACAGTGGGCCAAGGCATTCTGAAAGGCTTGCCAGTTGGCCTTGTCTGTTAGGATTTGGTTGTGGCATATGGGCTGGGCCAGCATCCATGAGGGTAGTAACAGTGCCATAATGGTCACTATGACAGTCTCATCGACACACCATCTGATTCTCTCCTCCAGAGGCGCAGTGGCCAAGGTAAGGTCTAGGACCCCCCCCCCCTCTGACATGAGTTGCTCTTGGCTATTAGGAAGAGCGATCTCGGGGAAAGTTTCAAGCACATTGGCTATGTGATGGCCTGTGATACACATATATATACATATATGTGTATATAAATAGCTGTGTATATAAACATATACCTACATGTTTATTTAAATTATATATATATATATATATATATATATATATATATATATATATATATATATATATATATGTATATATGTATATACAAAGATACAATTATATATATAATATATATATACACATATACATACACGTTTGTTTATATATACATACGCACGTGTGTGTGGTGTGTGTATGTGTACACACACCACACACACACACACACACACACACACACACACACACACACACACACACACACACACACACACACACATACATAAATATATATATATATATATATATATATATATATATATATATATATATATATATATATATATATATAAACATACATGTACATATACATATACATACACATACACATGTGTATGTGTGTTTATGATATATGTGTGTGTGAGTGTGTTCATTCATTCATTAATGAACATATTTATACCCTGTAGATCGCCCCTGACGTGCACCTCTTCCGCCAGTGACGCTCGCGGCGACTGATGGCAGCGTCGAAAGCGAGGCCGGAGGAAGGCCGGAGTACTCCGTCGGGGGAGCAGCTGCCCCTCGTGGAATCCGCAGGTGAAATGAAACCCTCTCTTTATGCAGGCTTTTGTTCAGCTCATGGTGGCTTCCGGCTGTTCTGGTGTGCTACGTGTAGAACCGGGCTCTGCCGGGAGTGTACTGTAGTGGATCACCCCAACGACCTTTGCGAGGTCGTTTCCTTGAAGGAGGCCGTCAGCACCTTCCAGAGGGAGGAGGAGGACGCCGTAGTTCAGCTGAAACTCCGTCGCTTGCAGACGTTCTCCTTGATCAGGAAGGGAGACGTATTAAATGCCGCCGTCCAGCGGCTTCTGAAGGTTCACGGAGACCTGATGGGAGACCTTCAGGGGGAACTTAAAACCCTGGAAGCTTTCCTTGAAAGAAAGGAAGAAGAGACCCCTGATCTAGAAAGTGTCTTGCGAGGCTTGGCTGAAGAATCTGAGGAGAGCGAGGAATCCGAAGACTCTGCAGCAGAGAGCGGGGAGGACAGAGCTGCCAGGTCTCGGCAGACTTTCGAGGGCTGGCACCGGAACCACAAGGAACGGATGACTCGGCTGACCAAATGCCTAGAGGCCACACACACCAGGAAGATGGGAAAGGTGGGCAGCATTTTACTGTAGATGTTGCTGAGGATTTCCCATTTTTTGCCGTTAATGAAACTTTAAAACTGTTTAAGCTGTGATACAAATCCCTTTCTTCCCAAAGTTGAATCTTAAAGCCTGTGAAAAATGAAAGTTAATTCCGTTTCAGATCCAGTTCTCCATCTCGCTCTCCAGCGCTTGGACATCATGGCGATTCAAAACCAGATAAAAATCGCTTGAGTTTGAAAAGGCTGACTGAGAAGGTAAGTCATGAAGAAGACTTCCATTTTCATATCTTTAGCATTGCGATATAAAATCAAACACAAATATTGGTCTGATTGGGAAGGAGATATATTACATATAGTATATATATATATATATATATATATATATATATATATATATATATATATATATACATATATATATATATATATATATATATTATAGATATATAATATATATTATAGATATATAATATATATAAATGTATATATAATATATAATATATATACTATAATTATATATGTAATATATATAATATAGAATTCACACACACACACACACACACACACACACACACACACACCACACACACACACACACACACCACACACATATATATATATATATATATCTATATATATTATATATATATATATATATATATATATATATATCTATATTTATATATATATATATATATATATATATATATATATATATATATATATATATATATCTATATATATTTATATAATATATTATATATAAAATATATATATATATATATATCATTATATATATATATTATATTTATTATATATATATTTATAACATATATTATATATATATATATCATATATATATATATCATATACTATCTCTATATATATATATATATCATATCATATATTATATATATACTATATATATATTATTTTATATATATACTTCTATTTATCTGATATCTATCTATTTTATTATGTATATAACTATATTATATATATTATCTTATATTATTATATATCTATATCTATATATATATAGATAATTATATATACTATAACACATACTACATGTGTGTGGCTAAAATCTATTTTTTTTTTCCCTCTACAGAGCCTGACAGTGGAATCATTGAGAGAGGTTTTTGGCTAAAGCTCCGGCATGTTTGCAGAGGCTTAATACTTGAGCTGTACTCGGGTGCATTCTCTCCTGGAGATTTTGCCGTGTTTTGGGAGAGGACAACATTAAGTGTATAGAACAGACACTTAATGAATCTATATCATCACGGTAACGAACAAATCGAACAGAGACCACATAGCAGCGACGTTTAAATCAATCGAGTTCATTGTCGGAGCAATGTAAAATTTGAATCCGGCACAAAGCGGGAGTTATAAGCTACACAACGTGGCTCCTACTTCAGCCTGCGTGATGGGAATCCTGGGGGATCCTCCTTTCTGTCTT
>NC_051392.1:39617632-39620132 GCF_015228065.2 Penaeus monodon
GCCATTGTCGAAATACCTTGTGGTAACTCTGCGGACAATAACGCCACCTTTCATTTACTCGTGTCTTCGTGGCCGCAACTTGCGTCTTCCCATTATTGATTTTTCACTTGTCTGTGGGTGTGGTATAAATCACCAGTACATTGGAGATTGTGCTATCGACCCAGTGGCTCTCAAATTGGTGGTTAATTTGCCCCCGTGGAGGTGTGACGCCCAATTTTGGGAGGGTTTAAAAAGCAAAATTTTAAAAGTAAAAAGAATAAAATTTTGAATAGTTTTAATAGATGTTGGTGATTAAATTAAAATATTTTTTTATAAAAAACCAAAAAAAAGTACTCGATTCCAAATTTGGGAGCAAAAAGGGCCCTTTTTTTTTTTTTTTTTTTAAGAAATTAAGAATATGAAATACATCACAATATTGCTTACTCCTTTGACTTGAAGAGGAATGGGAGAGTAACGATGCCAAAATGTTTGGAAATTTCTTCACTTGAATGATTCGTTGGTCAAATCATTGTCCCATTGTCGATTTGTAATGTGACAACTCTGCGGGCATTAACGCCATGTTTCGTTTACTATCTATGGCTGCATCATGAGTCTTCTGCATTGTCAGATTTCCCCTGTTTGTGGGTGTTATATTAATTACTTCTTTCAGAACATTGCAGATTATGCCATAGACTGATTCCATGAACTTATTTCAATTACAAATTAACCGCATACGTTATACTGAAATTTGAATATGAATAATGATGATGATAGTAAAAAGGATCACAATAGTAATCATAATGATGATAGTGACGAAGATGATGATTTATATTCAAACAGATAAATGGATAATGAAAACTCGGGATAAATGAAGACTCAGGAACACCAAAAGCCACGAAATAAGACAAACTGAAATAAGAGAAACAACAACAGAACTAGAAGGAGAATGATAAATGATAGAAAACACGAACACGTTAATTAATGAAATAGAAAAAAAATGCCTGAACCCCAAACCTCCTGATGAAAAGCAAATTATAATCACGAAAATTTTCTTAAACGATAACGAGTGTAATTTTTGTTAACTGATGATACCGCTTTCATGTGATTCCAAGCAGGAGGCGAAGCAGGAGATGGCGGGTCTTGTGTCAGCAGGCAGCGCCCTCCTCCTGCTGATGGCGCGTGAGTTTTATCGAGTTATTTCCTTAGTGTTTCCCTGTTTGTTTGTTTGTTTTTCTCTTAAATGCTTTCTCCGTTTATCTCTTGTTTGTCTCCTTCTTTCTCTTTTCGGATTGTTATTTTAATCAGCAGTTTGTTTGTGTTTTTGCCGTTTATATTTTAATCTTTATTATCACATTACCCTTCTTATTCGCGGTCCTCGCTCCTCCTCCTCCTCTTTCAATTTCCACGCTATATTGGTGCTCTCTCAGGGAAAAAATGCGTTCATAATAAGCGCTGGCAACTTTATTCTCTTTTTATCTGTCTCTGTCTTTCTTTCTTTCTGTCTTTCTCTCTTTCTTTTTCTGTCTTTCTCTCTTTCTTTTTCCTATCTTTACTTCCCCTCTCTCTTCTCTCTCTCTCTCTCCTTTTCTCTCTCCCCCCTCATCTCTCCTCCTCTCGTTTTTCTCTCTTTTTTCTCTCCCCCTCTCCCCTCTCTCTCTCTCTCTCTCTCCCTCCCTCTCCCTCTCTTCTTGCCCCTTCCTCTCTCCCTCTCCCCCCTCCCTCTCCCCTCTCCCTCCCTCTCTCCCCTTTTCTCTTCTCTCTCTCTCTCTCTCTCTCCTTTTCCCCTCCTCTCTCCTCCCTTCCCCCCTCTCCTTTTCCCCCCCTTCTCCTCTCTCTCTTTCTCTCTCTCTCCTCTCTCTCTTACTTCTTCTCCCCTCTCCTTCTCCTCTTTCTCCTCTCTCTCTCTCTTCTTCCTTCCTCTCCTCTCCCCCTCTCTCTCCCTTTCCCCCCCCTCCCTCTCCCCTCCCTCTCCCTCCCTCTCCCTCGCCCCTCTCTCCCCTTCCCCTTCCCCCCCTCTCTTTTTCTACCCTTTTATCTTCTTCTCTCCTCCCTCCCTTTCCCCCCCTCCCTCCCCCCTCTCCTCTCCCCGCCTCCCTCTCTCTTTTTCCTCTCTCTCCTCGCTTCTTTTTCTTCTCTCCCCTCTCTCTCTTCGTTTTCGCTTTTCCCCTCCTCCCCTTTTCCCCTCCCTCTCTCCCCCTCTCCCTCCTCTCTCTCTCCTCCCTCTCTCTCTCTCTCCTCTCTCCTTCTCCCCCCCTCTCTCTCTCTCCCCCCCTCCTCTCCCTCTCCCCTCTCTCTCCTTTCCCCCGTCTCCTCTTCTCTCTCTCCTTTTCTTTTCTCCCTTTCTCTCTCTCTCCTCTCTCCTTCTCTTCTCTCTCTCCTCTCCCTTCTTTTTTCTCCCCCTCCCTCCCTTCCCTCCTCCTCTACTCTCCCCCCCCTCTCTCTCTCTCCTCCTCTCTCTCCCTCCCCTTTCTCTCTCCCCCCCCTCCTCTCCCCCTCCCCCCTCTCTCTCTCTCCTTTCCTT
>NC_051392.1:39624019-39638393 GCF_015228065.2 Penaeus monodon
CCGACTTGGGTAAGCTGCCGTCGAACCAGCACGATGCAGGTGGAGGGCTCAATAGATGGGAAGCCATGCCGCCTGACAGTGGACACTGGGGCTGAGAAAACCCTAGTGCGGCCTGATATGTTGGCCACTATGCGACTTCCAGACGCACCACAGAGACTGTGTGGTGTCACGGGGCATTGTGTGCAGCTCAAGGGGCCAGTGGAGGCTCGTATTGGCGTGGGCAGCACGGTGCAGCGGCTGCCGGTGTATGTGGCCGATCTGGACGAGCACTGTTTGCTGGGCCTTGACTACCTGACGCAGAGTAAGGCGTGTGTCGACCTTGGACGGAAGCTGGTGAGGGTGCACGGTGAAGAGGTGCCCTTGCTTCCAGAGGTTGGCTGTGCAGAGGTAGTTACAGCTGAGCGACTGCACCTTGCCCCCAGGACAGAGTCTAGAATCCGGTGTCGACTGTCAAGAGTGATGTGTGGAGTAGAGGACCTCGTGGAGCCCAACCAAAACTTGCAGTTGGCTGATGGCGTAGCGGTTGGGCGGAGCCTTGTTGGACCAGGGGAGGGGTTAGTTACAGTGTTGGTAGCCAACTTCTCCGATAAGGCCCAGAAGGTGCCAGCTGGTGCAAAGCTGGGCACTTATGAGGAAGTGGAGCATCCAGAAGAGTCGTCGGGGAACAAGGAGTTGGTTGGTGTAGGACCGTTGCCTGACTCCCTCGAGGACTTGGCGCACCGGAGCGCCGCTAACCTGGCGAAGGAGACCTATGACCGGCGCATGAGGGAAGTGAGGTACAACATAGGTGACAGTGTGGCTGCATAACCCGCGTCGGAAGCGAGGGCTCTCGCCGAAACTACAGAGCCCCTGGGAGGGGCCATACACGGTGGTAGCGGCCCTCTCTGATGTCACCTATCGAATTCGCAGAGGGCGAAAACGACCGTCTGTTGTCCACGTGGACCGGCTGTGGCGTTACCATGGGCCAGGAAGCTACTCCTGGGGCCATGGTGAAAAAGAAGATGAAGTTAGCCCCAGTAGCAGCGATGAGGACGTGGCAGACGCCGACCGAGATGAGGACGAGCATTTGGACGGTGAGGGCGATGCAGCAGATGTCAATGGTGACCATGAGCCAGGTCTTGGGACAGGAGATACCCCTCTGGGTGCCACTGCCAATCTGCCGCCGCCCACACCTCCTCCAGAGAGACCCCAGCGAGAGCGAAGAAAGCCGCGCTGGATGAAAGATTTTTGTCTTTCTGAGAACTGATTTTATTTAAATTTTTATGTAGTTTGTTTCAGGTTTAGATATGTCAGAGCAGACGGGTCGTCTGCTTGATAGGGGGGGATAGTGCTACGCCAGTGGGTCTTTGTCTCTGTGCGAAACATGTGTTTACATGAAGGGACCTGGGCAAACATGAGGCAGCTGGCTGTGAGCAGAGGAGCGGAGGAACAAGCCGAGAGACGCGGTTGGGTGCTGCTCCTGTGAAGACCTCGTGTGTGCCCTTGTGACCTGAGATAAACCTGGTGTTGCCCTGTTATAAGCTGTAGTGTGCTGTGTGACATGCTGGTTTCCCCCCTGTATTGTGCCTATAGAAAAGTGTACGGGTAAATAACTTGTGTAAATAAAGGAAAGACTGTCATTTTGTGTTTATTTCGTGCCCTGCCTCGCCACTTGGCGTTTCCTCTTGTGGTGTTCTGGGACGCTGTGGTGCTCGGTGCCTCTTGGAGCTGTTCAGTGTTCACGACCTTGTGGATAGCACGCCGTCTGCCTAGCCTGCCTTGTGTTGGTGGCAGAGAGACGAGGCGACCGGCGTAACAATATATATATATATATATATACATATATATATATATATATATATATATGTATATATATATATATATATATATATATATATATATATATATATATATATATATATATATATATACCTAATGATTGTGGAAAATGTGAAAGAGTTCACTTATCTTGGAGCTGTTTTAACTAATACATATGATGATTCACCGGAGATAAAAAGAAGAATTACCATTGCCAAAAACGCCACAATTGCTCTCAATAACATCTGGAAAGACCGAAGCATTACCTTACGGACAAAGCTGAGGTTATTGAACTCATTAGTTTTCCCAGTTGCATCATATGGTTCTGAGTGTTGGGTGTTGAAGTAGATAGACAAGAAAAAGATCAATAGTTTTGAAATGTGGTGTTACAGACGAATACTGCGTATTAGCTGGACAGAGAAGAAGACGAATGATGAAGTGCTGAGAAAAATAAATTGTAAAGACCGACTGTTTGACATCTTGAACAAGAGGAAATTAAAGTTTATATATATATATCATCAATAACGGTATGCTCATGTTTGAGCAGCCGTGGACCTCTCCACCATCCTTCGCCATCCTGGTATATATATATATATATACATACCTATATATATATATATATATATATATATATATATATATATATATATATATATATATATTGAACTCATTAGTTTTCCCAATTGCATCATATGGTTCTGAGTGTTGGGTGTTGAAGTAGATAGACAAGAAAAAGATCAATAGTTTTGAAATGTGGTGTTACAGACGAGTACTGCGTATTAGTTGGACAGAGAAGAAGACGAATGATGAAGTGACTCAAGACTGTCACGACGGCAATCTGAGTTCGAGGGTTCGAGTCACAGACCGCCGCGTTGTTTCCCTTAAGCAAGGAACTTCACCTCGATTGCCTACCTAGCCACTGGGGGACCAAGTCAGCCCAAGTCAGTGCCGGGTAAATAGAGATGGTGACTCGATAAAAACACAGGGCGGAAGGCAATGGCAAACCACCGCTCTAAATTGCCAAGAAAAATCATGGAAGCACATGATCGTCAAGGCTGCGGTGGTCGAATGGTTAGAGCGTCGGACTCAAGACTGTCACGACGGCAATCTGAGTTCGAGGGTTCGAGTCACCGACCGCCGCGTTGTTTCCCTTGGGCAAGGAACTTCACCTCGATTGCCTGCCTAGCCACTGGGTGGCCAAGCCAGCTCAAGTCAGTGCTGGTCCCAAGCCCGGATAAAATAAGAGAGAATGTTACCTAAAAAGGTAACACCGGCACTCTCCGTGGAAAGGAACTGGGGACCCTACCACGTACTCACTCCAAGAGCATCACAACGTGAAAACTGCAATTGAGTATCATGCTGTGACCACGGCGGCTCAGACGTGAACCTACCGTTAAATGATGATGATGATATATATATATATATATATATATATATATATATCATCATCAATAACGGTATGCTCATGTTTGAGCAGCCGTGGACCTCTCCACCATCCTTCGCCACTAAACTCGATCTTACGCTTTTCTTTCGACTTGTACCATCGACAGCCCGCAAATATCTTTGATATTGTCGCTCAGTCTTGTCTTCGGTTTGCCTCTTCCTCTGTTTCCTATCACCATCCCTGTCAGCAAGTTTTTCTCAATACTTTTACTTCTCATTACATGACCAAAAACTTTAATTTCCTCTTGTTCAAGATGTCCAACAGTCGGTCTTTACAATTTATTTTTCTCAGCACTTCATCATTCGTCTTCTTCTCTGTCCAGCTAATACGCAGTACTCGTCTGTAACACCACATTTCAAAACTATTGATCTTTTTCTTGTCTATCTACTTCAACACCCAACACTCAGAACCATACGATGCAATTGGGAAAACTAATGAGTTCAATAACCTCAGCTTTGTCCGTAAGGTAATGCTTCGGTCTTTCCAGATGTTATTGAGAGCAATTGTGGCGTTTTTGGCAATGGTAATTCTTCTTTTTATCTCCGGTGAATCATCATATGTATTAGTTAAAACAGCTCCAAGATAAGTGAACTCTTTCACATTTTCCACAATCATTCCATTGATTGTAACATGTTCATCATTGTTCATTGCCGGTTATCTTTGAATCTTCATGATCTTAGTTTTCTTGGCATTAAGAAACAAGCCAGCTTTTTCGCTTGCTTCTCTAACTTTATCTAGTAGTTGTTGTAGTTCAGTGATACTGCTGGCAATCAAAACTATATCATCGGCATACCTCAGATTTGATATTTTGTATCCTCCAACATCCACAGTTCCTTCAAAATTCTCTAGAGCATCTCTCATAATTGTTTCAGAATATATATTAAAGAGGTGCGGAGACAGAATGCAACCCTATCGCACTCCTTGTTTGACTTCGAACCATTCTGTTAACCCATAAGTGGTTCTTACAGCTGCTTGTTGTTGGTCATACAAGGCTTTTATTAATTGGATGATGTGTTTTGGAAACTTCATATCGTACATGTTATTCCAGAGGATATCGTGATCAACAGTATCAAAAGCTTTCACATAATCGATGAAACACAGGTATAGGTCTTTTTGATGTTCTCTGTTTTTCTCTATGATCAATTTTAAATTTAGAATCTGGTTTCTGGTACCTTTTCCAGGGCGAAAACCCGCTTGTTCGTCTGCAATTTCCTCTCTTAACTTCAACTTCATTCTTTCAGCAATAATTTTCAACAAAATTTTGCTGCTGTGACTTATTAAGGCAATTGTCCTATTATTGTTGCATTAGAGTGCGTCACCTTTTTTAGGTATGGGAGTAAAGACTGATTTTACCCAGTCTTCTGGCCATTTTCTTTCATTCCATATTTTTGTACAGAGTTTGTAGAAGAAGTATTCAACACTTTCGCCAGCATTCTTAATTAGTTCTGCTGTTATTTCATCTATTCCGGGGCTCTTGTTATTCTTTACTTCTTTTATGGCTTTTATAACTTCGTCCAGCAGTGGCGGTGGTTCATCCTCGCTGTCATTGAGTCTAATTAATGTTGTTGTTAGATCTTTATTCTTTTTGTATAAGTTGGAACAATATTGATTCCATCTATCTTTGACTTCTTTTCCATCACATAAAACAAGTCCATCTTCAGTTTTGATAGTGTCCATTGTAGGTTTAATCATTGGTGTAGAGGTTTGTCAGGAGAAAATAAAAGTTGAGTGGAATCCCCCAGGCTCCTTCTCAACTCGCAGTCTCCAACTAATTAGGAGGAACTATCTCTGCCGCTTTTAAAACAGTTACACTGTAATACGCCAGACATATTATTTGGTGAAACCAGTAATCAGTAGAACTGAAGGTGTTTTCACCAGATATCCACTGCCCTGCTGCCGACAGTTTCACCGCAACCCTGGTATAGGGAGCTAATAGGGTGCTATCCTTGTTCAAGGGAACCCTAGGGTGCAGTTTATTGTCTTACCCAGGACAAATATATATATATATATATATATATATATATATATATATATACCTATATATATATATATATATATATATATATATATATATATATATATATATATATATATATATATATATATATATATATATAGGTGTATATACCTATATATATATATATATATAGGTATATATATCAATCATCAATAACGGTATGCTCATGTTTGAGCAGCCGTGGACCTCTCCACCATCCTTCGCCACTAAACTCGATCTTACGCTTTTCTTTCGACTTGTACCATCGACAGCCCGCAAATATCTTTGATATTGTCGCTCAGTCTTGTCTTCGGTTTGCCTCTTCCTCTGTTTCCTATCACCATCCCTGTCAGCAAGTTTTTCTCAATACTTTTACTTCTCATTCTTCTTCTTTTAACGGTAGGTTCATGTCTGAGCCGCCGTGGTTACAGCATGATACTTAATTGTAGTTTTCATGTTGTGATGCTCTTGGAGTGAGTACGTGGTAGGGTCCCCAGTTCCTTTCCACGGAGAGTGCCGGTGTTACCTTTCTAGGTAATCATTCTCTCTATTTCATCCGGGCTTGGGACCAGCACTGACTTGGGCTGGCTTGGCCACCCAGTGGCTAGGTAGGCAATCGAGGTGAAGTTCCTTGCCCAAGGGAGCAACGCGCCGGCCGGTGACTCGAACCCTCGAAGTCAGATTGCCGTCGTGACAGTCTTGAGTCCGATGCTCTAACCATTCGGCCACCGCGGCCTTGGCGATCATGGGCTTCCATGATTTTTCTTGGCAATTTAGAGCGGTGGTTTGCCATTGCCTTCCGCCCGGTGTTTTTTTTTTTTTTTTTTTTTTTTTTTTTTTTTTTTATCGAGTCACCATCTCTATTTACCCGGCACTGACTTGGGCTGGCTTGGCCACCCAGTGGCTAGGCAGGCAATCGAGGTGAAGTTCCTTGCCCAAGGGAAACAACGCGGCGGTCGGTGACTCGAACCCTCGAACTCAGATTGCCGTCGTGACAGTCTTGAGTCCGACGCTCTAACCATTCGGCCACCGCGGCCCCATTTACTTCTCATTACATGACCAATAAACTTTAATTTCCTCTTGTTCAAGATGTCCAACAGTCGGTCTTTACAATTTATTTTTCTCAGCACTTCATCATTCGTCTTCTTCTCTGTCCAACTAATACGCAGTACTCGTCTGTAACACCACATTTCAAAACTATTGATCTTTTTCTTGTCTATCTACTTCAACACCCAACACTCAGAACCATATGATGCAATTGGGAAAACTAATGAGTTCAATATATATATATATATATATATATATATATATATATATATATATATATATATATATATATATATATATATATATATATATATATATATATATATATATATATATAGTATATATATATATATATATATATATATATATATATAATATATATATATATATATATATAGGTATATATATATTATATATATATATATATATATATATATATATATATATATATATATATATTTGTCCTGGGTAAGACAATAAACTGCACCCTAGGGTTCCCTTGAACAAGGATAGCACCCTATTAGCTACCTATACCAGGGTTGCGGTGAAACTGTCGGCAGCAGGGCAGTGGATATCTGGTGAAAACACCTTCAGTTCTACTGATTACTGGTTTCACCAAATAATATGTCTGGCGTATTACTTGTAACTGTTTTAAAAGGGGCAAGATAGTTCCCCTAATTATTTTGGAGACTGCGAGTTGAGAAGGAGCCTGGGGATTCCACTCAACTTTTTTTTTCTCCAGACAACCTCTAACCAATGTTTAAAACCTACAATGGACCTATCAAAACTGAAGATGGACTTTTTTTTGTGAGGAAAAAAAGTCAAAGATAGAGGGAATCAATATTGTTCCAACTTATAAAAAAAGAATAAAATCTAAAAACAACTTTAAATTAGCCCAAATGACAGCGGGGAGACCCCGCCCTCTGGACGAAGTTATAAAACCTAAAAAATAAAAAATAACAAAGCCCCGGATAGATGAAATAACAGCAGAACAAATTAGAAGCGGGGCGAAGTGTTGAATACCCCTTCTACAAACTCTTTACAAAAAAGGGAAGAAAGAAAAGGGCCCAAAGCGGGGTAAAATCTTTTTACTCCCTCCCAAAAAAAGGTGACGCACTCTAATGCAAAAATAATGGGAAAATTCCTTAAAAAGTCACACCCAAAAAAATTTTTTGTTAAAAATTTATTGCTGAAAAAATAAAGTTGAAGTTAAGAGAGAAATTGCAACAAACAAGCGTTTTTCGCCCTGGAAAGGTCAAAACCAGATTCTAAATTTTAAAATTGATCATGAGAAAAACGGAACATCAAAAAGCCCTATACCTGTGTTTCATCGATTATGTAAAAGCTTTTGTACTTTTGATCACGTCCTCTGGAATAACATGTACGATATGAATTTTTCCAAAAACCATCACCAATTAATAAAAGCCTTGTATACCAACAACAACACTGTAGAACCACTTTGGGTTAAAGAAGGGTTCAAGTAAAACAAGGAGGCGTAGGGTTGCATTCTGTCTCCGCACCTCTTTAATATATTTCTGAAAAAATTTTGAGAGTGCTCTAGAAATTTTGAAGGAACTTTGGATGTTGGAGGATAAAAATTTCAATCTGAGGTATCCCGATGATATATTTTTTTGATTGCCAGCAGTATCACTAAAACTACAACAACTCCTAAAAAAGTTAAGAAGCAAGCGAAAAGCTGCTTTTTTCTTAATGAAAAGAAAACAAGTCAAAAATTTCAAAGTTTTAACCGCAATAAACAATGATGCATGTTACAATCAATGGAATGTTGTGGAAAATGTAAAGAGTTCACTTATTTTGGAGCTGTTTTCTAATCATTTTTATGATTCCCCGGAAAAAAAAGAGAATTCCCATTGCCAAAAGCCCCAAATTGCTCTCAAAAAACCCTGGAAGACCGAAGCTTACCTTAGGGACAAAGCTGAGGCTATTGAACTCTTAGTTTTCCCCAATTGCATCGTAGGTTCTGAGTGTTGGGTGTTGAACTAGATAGACAAGAAAAACCAATATTTTAAAATGTGGTTTACAGACATACTGCTATTGCTGGACAAGAAGAAGACGAAGATAAAGTGCTGAGAAAAATAAATTGTAAAGCCGACTTTTGGGACATTTTAAAAACGAGGAAATTAAAGTTTATTGGTCATGTTAGAATAAATTTGAAAAAACTTGCAGACGGGTTTGGTGATGGGAAACAGGGAAGAGAAAAACCAAAGAAAAAACTGAGCGACAATTCAAAGTTTATTTGCGGGCGTGATGGTACAAGTCGAAAAAAAAAGCTAAGCGAGTTTAGTGGCAAAGGGATGGTGGGAGGTCCACGGCTGCTCAACATGAGCATCCGTTATTTGATGATATATATATATATAATTATTATATATAATATATTCATCTCATCTTTAAACGGTAGGTTCACGTCGAGCCCCGTGGTCACAGCATGTACTCAATTGCTTTTCACGTTGTGATGCCTTGGATGATACGTGGGAGGTCCCCAGTTCCTTTTCCCGGAGGTGCCGGTTTACCTTTTTAGGGAACCCATTTTTTATTTTTCCGGGCTTGGGGGGCCACAAATGCTTAGCTGGCTTGGCCCACCCAGTTGCTGCAAATCGAGGGAAGTTCCTTTTCCCAAAAACAACGCGGGGGGGCGGTGACTCGAAAAACCTCGAACTCAGATTGGGCCGTCGTACGTCTTGGGTCCGACGCTTAAAAACCCTTAAAAACCCAGCCCTTGACGATCATTGCTTTTCCCTGATTTTTCTTGGGATTTTGAGCAGTGGTTTGCCCTTGCCTTTCCCCCCTGTGTTTTTTTTCGATCACCATCTCTATTTCCCGGGACTGACTTGGGGTGACCTTGGGCCCCCATGCTAGGTAGCAATCGGGGAATTCCTTTCTTAAAAAACCGCGGGGGTCTGTGACCGAACCCTCAACTCAGATTGCCGTCGTGACGTCTTGAGTCCGACCCCTCTAACCTTCGGCCACCCGGCCCCATATATAATATAGTTATAAAATATATAATATATAAATATAATAAAATTATAATTATTATATATATATATATACCCATATATAGTGGGGACCATAAAAAAACCCGGGGGGAAGGCAAAGGCAAACCACCGCTCTAATTTGCTAAGAAAAAATCATGAATCCCTGATCGTCAAGGCCCGGGGGCCAATGGGGTTTAAACGTCGGACTCAACCTGACCCAAAAGGGATATTAATTCGAGGGTTTTGAGTCACCGACCGCCAGTTTTTTTCCTTGGCGGACTTCACCTTTATTGCCTACCTAGCTGCTGGGTGGCCAGCCCCCCAAATCAAAGTGCTGGGCCCAAGCCCCAATAAAAAAGAGATTTGTTACCAAAAGGTACCCCCGGCACCTCCGTGGAAAGGGCTGGGGGGCCCCACCACTACTCCTCCAAGAGCCTCACAACATGAAAAAAACAATTTTAAATATGACCTACCTTAAAAAAAAGGAGATACCCTTTCATATTAAAATTATATATATATATATATTATAATATATATTATATATATTTTATATATGGGGGCCCCGTGGCCGAATGGTTTTGAGCTCGGCTCAAACTGTCACGCGGCAATCTGAGTTCGAGGGTTCGAGTCACGCCGCCGCTTTTTCCCTTGGGGAAAAACTTCACCTCATTCCCCGCCTACCCTGGGGGACCCCAAATAGCCTAAATTTAGTGCCCGGGGAAAAAAAAGATGTGACTCGGGGAAAAAAAAAAAAAAAAAAAAAAAAAAAACAAAAAAAAAAAAAACCGGGCGGGAAGGCTGGCAACCACCGCTCAAATTCCAAAAAAATCATGGAACCCTGATCGTCAAAGGGCCCCGGTGGGCCGAATGGGGAGAGCGTCGGACTCAAACTTCACGACGGCAACGAGTTCAGGGTTCGAGTCCCAACCGCCGGTTGTTTCCCTTGGGCAATTGGGGAGGAACCACCTCGATTGCCTCCTAGCCACATGGCCCAAACCCCTCAGTCATGCTGGTCCCAAACCCCATAAAATTTAAAAAGGAAAATTACCAAAAGGTAACACCGCACCTCCGTGGGAAAAGGAAATGGGGACTCTACACTACTCACTCCATAGACACAACGTGAAAAAATGCAAATTTGGGATCTCTTACCACACGGCTCAACATGAACCCACCGTTAAAAAGAATATATAAATATAAATATATATAATATATATATATATTTAAAATAAATTATATTAAATATTTTATTTATATATATATATATATATATTCTTCTTCTTTTACGGGAGTTCATGTCGAGCCGCCGGGTCAAAAGAATATACTTTAAAAATATATATATAGGGACAAAACAAAAAACGGGAGCTCATCTTGGACCGTGGCCTCTCCACCATCCTTTGCCACTAACTCGTCTTCCTTTTCTTTCCATTATACCACGAAACCCGAAATATCTTTTATATTGTCGCTCATCTTGTCTTTTGGTTTGCCTCTTCCTCTGTTTCCTACACCTCCCCGTCGCAAGTTTTTTTCCCAAAACTTTTACTTCTCATTAATACAATAAAATTTTTTTCCTCTTTTTCAAGATGTCCAAAAGTCGGGCCCTACAATTTATTTTTTTCGCCTTCATCTTCTCTTCTTCTCTGTCCACTAATACGCTTCTCGTCTGTACACCCATTTCCCAAAAAATTTTCTTTTTCTTTCTATCTACTTCACACCAACACTCGAAACCCTATGAAACTTTGGGGAAAATAATGATTCAATAACCTCAGCTTTGTCCGTAAGGTTCTCGGGCTTTCCAGTGTTATTAAGCAATGTGGCGCTTTGCAATGGTAATTCTTCTTTTATCTCCGGTGAATCTCATATGTTTATTAAAACAGCTCCAATAAATGAAATCTTTCACATTTTCCACAAACATTCCCTTGTTGAACTTTCACTTTTTTCATTGCCCGGGTTTTCTTTGAAACTTCATGATCTTAGTTTTCTGGCATTTAAAAAAACCAGCCTTTTCGCTTGCTTCTCTAACTTTATCTAGTAGTTGTTTATTCATGATACGCTGCAAACAAAAATATTCACGGGGTACCTCGATTTGATATTTTGTATCCCCCAACCCAAGTTTTCCCTTTAAAATTCTCTAGGCACCTCTCATAAATTGTTTCAGAATATATATTAAAAATGCGGGGACAGAATGCAAACCCCGTCGTATCCTTGTTTGACTTCGAACCCTTCTGTTTAACCCATAATGGGCTTAAACTGCTTGTTTTTGGTCATACAGGGTTTTATTAAAGGATATGTTTTTTGGAAAATTCATATGTACTGTTATTCCAAGGATATCGTGATCAACAGTATCAAAGCTTTCCTAATCGATGAACCAGGTATAGGGCTTTTGATGTTCTCTTTTTTTCTCTATATCAATTTTAAATTTTGAAACGGTTTTTTTGGTACCTTTCCAGGGGGAAACTGCTTTTCGTCGCAATTTTTCCCTCTTAAATTCACTTCATTCTTTCAGCAAAAATTTTCAAAAAAATTTTTCTGCTGTGATTTTAAGCAATTGTCCTATTATTGTTGCATTGGGGTGCTCACCTTTTTTAGGGATGGGGGGTAAAGACTGATTTTACCCCTCTTCCCGGCCCTTTTTTTCATTCCATTTTTTTACGAGTTTGTGAAGAATATTCAACACTTTCGCCAGCATTCTTAATTAGTTTTTCTGTTATTTCACTATTCCGGGGGTCTTGTTATTTTTTACTTCTTTTTGCTTTTTTTAACTTCGTCCCGCAGTGGCGGTGTTCACCTCGTTCATTGAGTCCCAATTAATGTTGTTTTTTAGATTTTTTTTTTTTTGTATAAGTTGGAACAATATTGATTCCATCTTCTTTGACTTCTTTTCCCTCCATAAAAAAGTCCATCTTTAGTTTTGATAGTGTCCATTGTAGGGTTTAAATTTTGTGTGATGTTTCGTTCCCTTTAGAGTTTTTTTTGTTGCTTTTGATAGAACATTTTTTTAATTCCTGGCATGTTTTCTTTTAAAAATTTTTTTTTACTTTTCGCAATAATCTTTGAATTTTTTTTATTTTGTTTTTTGTAAAATTCTTTTTTTAAAAGGTTTTGAACCTTTTTTTTTTAGGGGGATCTTCTTGTTTCAATTTCTTGGTTTTTTTTAGATTCCGGGGGGTTTTTCTTTTTCTTTTTGGCATAGTTTCTTAACATGCTCACAAGAGTTCTTTTCCTTCTTCCCCCCAATCTTTGGTGTTTTATCTCTTCACTTGATTGGTATTTAAAATTTTTTGCCCCTCAATTCTTAATTGTTATCAAGAGTTTTGTAGTCGAGCTTTAAAAGGGGGTTTGGACCTCCATCTTTTTGAGTCTTTTTTAAAGTCATAGTTAGTATTGGTGGTCAATGTTGCAGTCGGGACCCGGTCTTGTTTTCGAATTTTTTTTTGCACTCTTCCTTTTTGGTTCGCACATGTATCAAAATTTGGGTTTCGTGTTCCCTTGTCGGTAAAACCACTTACAAATGTCTTGGGGGGTGTTGGAGGACTGTCTTGCTTCCTGGACTGTCTGTGGGGTTTTCCCAGGACGGTCTGTGGTTTCATCGGACGGTCTGTGGCTTCCCCGGACGGTCTGTGGACTCTTCGGACGGTCTGTGGCTTCCTCGGACGGTCTGTGGCTTCCTAAGACGGTCTGTGGCTTCCTAGGACGGTCTGTGGCTTCCTCGGACAGGTCTGCTTCTTCCTCGGACGGTCTGTGGCCTTCTTGGACGTCTGTGTCCTTCTTGGACGTCTGTGGCCTTCTTGGACGTCTGTGGCTTCTTGGACTTCTGAAACCAGCATCTCATCATGTTGGAAACGTTTACCCTTCGAATATGACGTCATTTTGATGGTGCAAAGTCAGGAGAATAAAAAGCAGGATGAGGAAGGACGTCGCAGACACAGGACCGCGCTTCCACCTGGGCAATGGGAGAGTTGTGAACAGGGGCGTTGTCTTGTAGGAGGCGGACACCTTTGGGAGGGAGGAGAGGTAGAGGGGGAGGGAGAGAGAGAGAATAGGAAAGGAGAGATGGGGGGGAAGGAGAGGGGGAGAAGGGGGAGGAAGGGGTGGAAGAGGAGGAAGAGGAGGAGGAGGAGGAGAGAGTGGAAAAGGAGGAAGGGGGAATGGAAAAGGAGGAGGGAAAGGAGGAAGAGGAAGAAAGAGTTAAAGAGTTAGAGATTAAAAAGGTAAGAACAGATAGATAAGAGCTTTTTCATTCCTCTTTTTCGTCTTTCGTAATATCTTTTGTTTACTTCTCGGTGTGTTTCTTCCCTTCTTCTTTCATTTTCTTTTTTTTCTCCTTTTATTCTTCCTGTTCTTTCACTTCTCTCTTGTCCTTTCATTTCTTTTTCATCTTCTTTTTCCTTTTTTCTTTTCTGTAATTTTCTTCTTGTTCTTTTCTTTCATTTTCATTCCCTTTTTAGCGTTATTCTGTTGCTTCTTTTCCTTCATTTTATTCTTTTGATTCTCTTCATTCTCTTCCTTCTGCCTCTTCTTATTCTCTCTCTCTCTCTCTCTCTCTCTCTCTTCCCCTCTCTCTCTCTCTCTCTCTCTCTCTCTCTCTCTCTCTCTCTCTCTCTCTCTCTCTCTCTCTCTCTTTATTATTATTTTTTAATTTCCCATGTCCACTCTTTATCCCCACCTTCTTTTCCTATTTTTTCCGCCTTCACCTCCACCCAAACTCAAAGTCAAAATAGAAAATAGTAAATAAATAAAAATAAATGATAAATGAATAAATAAATATATTCTCTTCTTTATAAATGACCTCAATAAGCGACCTCTGGGATGCAGTTGCCTCGTTGTTTTGCAATGTTGATTAAAACTTTTAAGAAAAAAAATCAACTTGCAAAGGGGACAGAGAGGTTGACTTGATTCTATGTTGCCAAGTCTGGGTTGCTGAAGGGTTATCATGGGGGTTGAGAGGGGGGGAGGGGGAAGAGGGAGGGGGGGAAAGGGAGAGGGGAGGGGGGAAGAGGGAGAGGGGGGAGGAGGGGGAGAAGGAGAGGTGGAGAGATGAGGGAAGGGAGGAGAAGGAGGGGGAGGGGAGAAGGGGGAGAGGAGGGAGAGGAGGAAAAA
>NC_051392.1:39638493-39640993 GCF_015228065.2 Penaeus monodon
ATATATATATAATGAATAATATAATAATGATGATAATAATAATAATAAAATAATGATAATAATGATAATGATAATGATAATAATAATTATGATGATAATAATGATAATGATAATAATAATAAAAATAATAATAATAATAATTATTATTATCATTATTATTATTATTATTGTAATGATGATGATCATGATAATAATTCAGGAAAGAGACGAAGAATAAGGGAGAGGAAAAGAGAAAGGAAATGAAGATGAAGAAGGATATGAAATAGAAGGAGAAGAAGAAGAAAAACGAAGGAGAAGGAGAAGGAGAAGAAGAAGGAGAAGAAGAAAAACGAAGGAGAAGAAAAACGAAGGAGAAGAAGGAAAAGGAGGAGGAAAGGATAAAAGGATGAAAAGGGAAATTGTAAAGAGACAAGAAAATAAGAACGAGGAAGAGGAGGAAAAAGAAGAAGTAGATAGGAACAAGGAGAAAGAGGAGAATAGATGGAATAGGAAGAGAAAACGGAGGAGGAGGAGAAGGCAAAAGAGAAAGATGGGGAGAAGGAGGTAAAGGAGAAAAATGAGGATGAGGAAGAAGAAGAAAAAGAAGAAGAGGAGGAGGATGAAGAAGGAAAATATTTGCCGTTCTCTTCCTCCCTTATTCTCTCTTTCTCTTTATCTATCTACGTATCTATCTATCTCTCTGTCTCTGTTTCTCTTATTCTCTCTCTCTCTCTCCCTCTCTCTCTCTCCTTCCCTCTCTCTCTCTCTCTCTCTCTCTCTCTCTTCCTCCTTTCATTTCTTATTTTCCTCTTTCCATCATATCGCTATTAAGAATAGGTACGTCATATCGTGAACATAACAAATTTATATAAAAGCAGCTTTATTATCTATTATGTTTAAATGTATGTTCAAGCGGCTTTTTACGGGTTCGCTTTGTCGCTTCGTAACTCTGCTGAGAGACAAACGAAAGGGGGGAGGGGGGGTTAGCAGGGTCTTCCTCCTGCTCTTCCTTCTTTTCCCTCTCTTTCTCCGTCTCCTTCTTCTTTTTTTCCTTCTTCTTCTCCTTATTCTCCTTTTCCTCTTCTCCTTCTCCTTTTCCTTCTTCTTCTCCTTCTTCTCCTTTTCTTCTTCTCCTTCTCCTTCTTCTCCTTCTCCTTCTCCTTCTCTTCCTTTTCCTTCTTCTCCTTCTTCTCCTTCTTCTTTTCCCTCTCCTCCTCTTCCTCCTTCTCCTCTTCCTCCCCCTGCTCTTCCTCCTCTCTCTCCTCCTCCTGCTTTTCCTCCTCCTCCTCCTCTCCCCTTTCCTCCTTCCTTCCTCTTCCTTTCGTAACACTGCTATTGAGGTACAAAAGAAAGGAAGGGAGATATGTGTACAGCTCACACACATATGCACTACGTATATAGTGTGTTATATATATATACATATATATATATATATATATATATATATATATATATATATATATATATATATATATATATATTTATATATACATATATAAAGAAAACAGCCACAAAACGCAACAAAACTGAATCGCAACGTTCTGAACACCGAAAAAAAAAAAAAAAAATCATTTCCATTTTTACCATTTTTGCTCATCTGACGAGACCAAATCTCACGAAAAAAACAAAAACAAAAAACAAACAAAAACAAAAACAAAAAACAAAGCAAAACAAAAGGACTTCCATACACATCCTAAACGACAAAACACGAGATCCTCCCGAGCGCCGTGTCTTGACCCGCGACGCTGTTTCCGGCCGAGGAATGTTTTCGGGCTTCGAGGCCGACGGAACGCGGGTCTTATTTTAATACCTGAAAACAGGTCACGGGGAGTGAATCGCCCTCCTCCTCTTTAGCCTTCCTTTCTTTCTCTTTTTTCTTCTTCTATCTTTCTTCTTTCTCTCTTTCTCTTTCTTCTTCTTCTTTTCTTCTCTTTTTTCTTCATTCTTCTTTTTTTATGCCTCCTTTTTCTTATTTCCTTTCCCTTCTTCTTCTTCCCTCCTTCTTCTTTCCTCCTCCTCCTCCTTTTCCCTCCTTTTTCCCTTTCCTCCTTTCTTCTCCTTTTTCTCACTTATTCTTTCTTTCTTCCTCTCTATTTTCGTCTCCTTCTTCTCCTTCTCCTCCTCTTTTTCCTTCCCCTCCTCCTCCTCCTCCTCCTCCGCCTTCTCCTCCTCCTCTTCCTCCTTTTTATCCTCCTCCTCCTCCTCCTTCTCCTCCTCCTCCTCTTTATCCTCCTCCTCCTCCTCCTCTCCTTTATCCTCCTCCTCCTCCTCTTCCTTATCCTCCCCCCCTCCTCCCCCCCCTCCTCCTGGCGCCTCCTCCGACGGTTGCCAACTTGTCCTCGCGGCGCTGAAGGTGACCCCTGGTGTTTACGTCTGCGATCGGGGTATGAACTCTCTCTCTCTCTCTCTCTCTCTCCTCTCTCTCTCTCTCTCTCTCTCTCTCTCTCTCTCTCTCTCGCTCTCTGCTCTCGCTCTCTCTCTCTCTCCTCTCTCTCCTCTCTCTCTCTCGCTCTCTCTCCTC
>NC_051392.1:39643493-39653493 GCF_015228065.2 Penaeus monodon
TTTTTCTCTCACTCTCTCTTTTTTCTTCTCCCTCCCTCCCCCTTCTCTCCTTCTCTCTTTTTCCCCCTTCCCCCCTTCTCTCTCTCTCTCCTCTCTCTCTCTTTTTCTCTTCTCTCTCTCTCTCTTCTCTCCCTCTCTCTCCTCCTCTCTCCTTTTTTTCTCTCCTCTCTCTCTCTCTCTGGGGGGCCTCCCCTCCCCCCTTTTTTTTTTCCCTCCCCCTCTCTCTCTCTCCTCTCCCTTCTCCTCCCCTCTCTCCCCCTTCTCTCTCTCTTTCCCCCCCCCCCCCCTCCCCCCCCCCCCCCCCCTTTTTCCCTTCCCCCCGGGCCCCTTTTCTCTCTCACCCCGGTTTCTTCTCTCCCTCTTCCTCTCCCCTTCCCCTCTCTCTTCGTCTCCCCCTTCATCTCTCTCCCCCGGGGGGGGGCTCTTCTCTCCTTTTTTCCTCCCCCTTTCCCCTCTCTCTCTTTTCTCTCCTCTCTCCCTCTCCCCTCCCCCTCTCTCTCTCCCCCTCTTCCCCCTCTCCCCTCTCCCCCCTCCCCTCTCCCCTTCTCCCCCTCTCTCCCTCTCCCTCTTTTCCTCTCCCCCTATCTTTCTCCTTTCTCCCTCTTTTTCCTCTCTTCTCTCCTCTCTCCCCTTCTTCTCTCTCCCTCTCTTTTCCTCTTTTTTTTTTCCCTTTTCGTCTATTTTTAAAATTTTTAAAAAACAAAAATATGCAATAAAAATTTTTTTAAAATTTTATTTGCACCCCCCCCAAAAAAAGGGGAAAAAGATAAAAAAAAAGAAATAAATTATGATAAAGAGATGAATAATAACATGAAAAAAATAAAAGACTCGGTTATTCCATCGACCACTTTCACCCCCCCTCCCCCCCCCCCCCCCCTTTTTAAAAACCCAAACCCTCTTAATTATTATTTTTTTTAAAAAATATTTTAATTTTCGGAAAAGGGGGGAAAATCCCAACTTTTTAAAAAACCCAAAAAACAATTTAAAAATTAGAAGGGGCCCCTATTTTTTTCCCCCAAAACGGGGCCTTTTTTCTTCGCCTTTCCTCTTTTTTTTCCTTTTTCGCCCTCTTTTGGTTTCCGGTTGGGTTTTCTCTCCCCTCTCCCTCCCCCCTTTTTCCTCCCCTTTTTCCCTTCTCTCCCCCTTTTCCCCCTTTTTCTCCCCTTTCTCCCCTCTCCCCCTCTCTCTCCTCTCAATCTCTCTCCCCTCCCTTTCCTTTTCCTCTCTCTCTTTTTCTCTCTTTCTTTCTCCCCCCCTCTCTCTCCCTCTCCCCCTCTCTCCCCTCTCTTCTCTCCCCTCTCCCCCTCTCGCCCCCTCCCCTTCCCCCTCTCTTTCTCCCCTCTCTTCTCTTTTTCTCTCCTCTCTCCTCCCTCCTCCCTCCCCGCTTTCCCACACACCTTGATTTTTTTTGGAAATTTTCAAAAAATCGAAAAAAAGGGTTTATAAAGACAGAGATGCATTTCACAAATAAAATCTAATTTCGTAAACACAATTTTCTTTTGCAGTTTAAGCTGCTATGCGGGGAAAAAGGGGGAAACCCTTAAATCATAAATCTTCCCAATCCTTAAAAAATTTGGGTTTTTTCACCCCTAATTTTTAAATTTTTGGTTTCCCGGTAAAAATCTTTTGTAAATATAAATTTCTAAAACACAAAAATATACTAAATTAACTACCCTCCTTTCACCTCCCTACCTCCCCCCCCCCCCCCTTTACCTCCTCCCCCTCCCCCTCCCCCTATCGATCTCCCCACCGCCCGAAGCCATCTTCTAAAATCGAAACTATCTTCTCAACACAGGCGTTTTAACCCACAGGCAACGAGGCATACATGGCACTGTCGACAAGGAGGCACTAAGAAGACCCTAATGGCCCCCGCTGGGTTTTTTTTCCCCTTTTCCCCTGAGCCCCTGGGTTAAAAAAAAACCGGGGTTTTTTTTTTTTCCTTTAGGCTTTGTTTGGGGCGATGCTGTTGTTATTTTAAATAGATAAAATAGATAGGTAGGTAGATATTTGGGGTATATAGATAGAAAAGGATAGAGAGAGAAGAGGGGGGAGAGAGAAGGAGAGAAAACGGCGAGAAAGCAGAGGGGAGAGAAAAGAGGAGAAAAGAGGAGAGAAGAGAGAGGGGAGAAGAGAGAAACGAGGAGAGAGAGAGGGGAGAGAGAGAGAAAAAGAGAGAAGAGAGGGGAGCCCTGGATAAAAGACTTTTTTACTCCTAAAACAGTCAAAAATTTAAATTTAAATTTAAAATAAAGGGTCCTGGCAAATCGTTTCCTAGAAAGGGGGGCTTTTTTCCTCGAGGGGAATTTGAAAAAAAAAAAAAAATCTACGGCTTACTCAGCGTTGTGGATCTACTTTCATGATTGCATGCAAGATATTTATCCTCTGAATATATTGCAACTTGTCTAACTGGGCCTTTGCTCGTAACAGATGAGTAGCCCTGAAGTATTTTCCCCCCCTTTGGGGGCCTCCCCCCCCGGTCCCCCTCTTTCCTTTGTGGGTTATCGGGAAAAAGGGACTAGTCATTAGGCCTGGAATGCTGATTCTGTTGTTTTCTATCCACACACACACGCAAACACACACACCACACACAAACACACACCAAAACACACACCCCACACACACACACACAACCACAAGAAACACACCCACACAAAACACACACACCACACACACACACACACAAAAACGCACATATTATTTATATATATAAAATATATATATATAATATATTTTATATATATATTTATATTTATATATATATATACTTTAATAATAATATCAAATAAAATTTAAAAGATTTTATACATAAATAAATATATATATTTTATATTTACATAATATCCCTATATTAAATATATATATAATAATATATTATATATATATTAAAATTTTATATAATATATTATTTTTAAATATATATTATATAATAGTATATATATTATAATATGTATTATCTATAAAATAATATTATAATTATATAAAATTATATAATAAATATATACATATATATATTTAAAATTTTAAAATATAATATAAATATATATATTAATGAATATATTATATAGGGAAAAGGTCCGAATGAAAGGAATATCTTCACAATACAAAAATTGTATTTGACCGGTTTCGATTGCGTCTACGAGCAACGAATAGGAGGTCACAGTCGGGTATTTTGTCAGCTCACGCCTGATTATTTTTTTTTTTGTTTTGGGGGGGAAAGATTTTCCCATTCTCTTTCCCCCCCAAAACCTTTTCTACTTTTTTCCCAATACGAAAAACGGTTCATATAAAATATTTTATAAAAATATTATAATATATTTTATATATATATTTTTATTTTTATATCAAAATATAGAGAGAGAGAAGGAGAGAGAGAAAAGAGAGGAGAGAGAGAGGGGAAGAGAGAGAGAAAGAAGAGAGAGAGAGGGAGAAAAAGAAAAAAGAAAAAAAGGGGGAGATAGAAAAAAGGGGAGAGTGAGAGAGTAAAGTGAGAGGGGAGGGGGGAGGGAAAGAGAGAGAGAAATATTTTTATTCCCAATGCTTTGAATAATGATGCTGTTATTATTGTCATTAGTACTATGATTATTACAATGTTATAAAAAAAAAAAAAAAAAACATAAAGAAAGAGAGAGAGAGAAAAAGAAACGAAAGGAAAAGATTCTTTCCGAAAATCAAGAAAAGGAGAAACGGGTTAAAATAGTATAAATATACCTATTTCACGTGGTGTGTGGTGTGTTTTGTGTTTTTTGTTGTGTGGGGTGTGTGTGGTGGTAGGCAACCACCCTTTTAATTGCCCTCTTTGGGTTGACAAAGGGCACTTTTGAACCCCCCAGAAAAATTTTATTAACTAAATTCATAATGGACATAGGTAGTGTGTATATTATAATATATATATATATATTATATAAAATTATTATATAAAAAGTATGTATATATAAAATATAAAATATTTTATATATATAAAAATTATTATTATATATGTAAAACCATAATTTATTTTATATAAAATATAAAATATATATATATATTAAAATATATAATAATATATTTTAGATAAATTGTATACATATATAACAACACACACACAATTTTATATATATATATTATATTAAAATTATAAAAATTTTAAAATGTATGTATATATATATATTTATATATATAATAAAAATTTATATATAATATAAAATTTTATATATTTAAAATATATTTTATATAATAAAATATATATCTATATAAAATATATATGTTATAATCATAATTATGTTTACAATTATCTCGGTTATTTTTATTGATGTTTCTTCATTTCTCTTAACAAAGATCTGTCACCGATATTATTATTTTTAATTATCATCCCCCTGTTTTATCATTAAAAATCATAAGTGCCATCTTGGGGGGCGATTATCTTTTACCCAGGGAATTCAGTCACCATTATTTCATTTCAACAAAACCCTGAAAACAACCCTTAAAATCTTTAAAATTAATTCGTTCATTATAAAAACAAAAAAAAATTATGTAAAAATTTAATTTATCTTCGCGAGCAAAAACTTTTAAACCCTGCCCCTCCCCCCAACGTAAACTCCCCCCAAATAAACCACAAATTTCTTTTTGAAACTTCGCCAAATAAATCTTCAAATTCGCTTTGAAATTCCTTTTTGTTGAGAGTTCAGCGCACTGCACCCTTTGACGTGTAAATTTTTAGAGCGATTTCTTTTAGAAAGAATTTAAAAGCCTATTTTTTTTAATTTTTTTTTATTCAAGACGGAACCCAAGATGGCGGACATGTGTGACGTCACGCGGCGCCAAATTAAAAAAAAGCGACCTACATAATTCTTACGTTTGAGAAGGAGACAGAGAAAGAGAATGTAAAAATCGGTGCTTGTATATATTAGGCAAGAGCGTGTATAGAGGAACAAACTGATAAAGCGAAGGAAGAGGAGGAATAATGGCCAAACAGGAAGTTTATTTTTTGGGGAGAGGATTAAGACACCAACTCATGGCCATGTTTGTTTTTTGTGTTGGCCCTTTTGGAAAGATTTTTTTACTTTGATATTTTTTTCCCCCTGTCTCTTTTTTTTCCCCTCTCTCTCTCCCCCTATCACGGGGCTCGCTTTCTCTTTCTTTCCCTTTTTCCTTTTCCCCCTTTTCTTTCGGCCCTTTTTCTTTCTCCCCTTTTTTTCTCTCTCTCCCCTTCCTTTTTCTCCCCTCTCTCTCCCCTCTCTTCCCAAAACCCCCTCCTCCTCCCCCTCTCTCCCCCTCCCCTCTTTTCTCTCTCCTCTCTCTCTCCCCTCCCCTCCCCTCCCCTCTCCCCTCCCCCTCTCCTCTCCCCCTCTCTTTAATGTTTCTCTCTCCCCCCTGTTTCTCCCCTATTTTTTCTCCTCCCCTCCCCCCGTTCTGTTTCTCTCTCTCCTTTTTCTCCTCTCCTTTTCTCTTTTCGTTTTTCTCTTTTCCCTTTTCTCCCTTTTTCTCCCTCTCTCATCCTTTTCCCTCCCCCCCGCCTTCCCCCCTTTTCCTGCTCTTTCCTCTCCTCTCGCTCCTCTCTCTCTCCCCTCTCTCCTTTTCTCTCTCCTCTCTCTCTCTCTTCCCTCCCTCTTTCTTTCCTCCCCCCCCCCTCTCTTTTTCGGCCCCCCTCTCTCTCTCCTCCCTCCTTCCCTCTCTCTCCCCTCCTCTCCCTTATTTCCCGTCTTTCTCTCCCCCTTTTCTCTCCCTCCTCTCTTTCTCTCCCCCTCTCTCTCCCTTTTCCCCTCCTTTTCTCTCCTCTTTCCCCCTCCCTCTCTCTCACTCTCTCTCTCTCTTTTTCGTTTTCCCCCTCTCTCTCCTCTCTCTCCCCTCCCTCTCCCCCCCCTCTCTCCCCCTCTACCTTCCCCCTTCCCCCTCCCCCTTCTCCCCTTTTTCCTCTCCTCGCCCCTCTCCCTCTCCCCTCCCCCTCCCCTCCCCCCCCTCCTCCTTTTCTCTCTTCTCCCCTTTTCTCTCTCTTCCTCTTTCCCTCTCTCCTCCCTTCCCTCCACCTTTTTTTTCTTTTCTCCTCCTTTTCCTCTCCTTTTTCCTTCTCTCTCTTTCCCTTTTCTCTCTCTCCCTTTTCTCTCTCTCTCCCCTTTCCCTCCTCTCTCTCTCTCTCCCCTCCCTCTCTCTCCTCCCCTCCCTCTCCCCTCTCCTTTTCTCCCCCTCTCCTCCCTTTCTCCTCTTCTCTCCTTCTCTTTTCTTCCCCCTCTCTCTCTCTCCTTTCTCTCTTTTCTCTCCCCCCTTTTCTCTTTCTCTCCCTTCTCCTCTCTCTCTCTCTTTTTTTCCCCCCCCCCCCTCCCCCTTTCCCCACCCTTTGCTCTTTTCCCCTCCCTTATTTTCCCCTCCCCTCATTTCCCCTCCCCCTCCCTTTCCCCCCCCCCTCCCCCCTCCCCCTCCCCTCCTTTTTCTCTTCTCCTCTCTCTCTCCGCTTTCCCCCTCCCCTCCCCCCTTTCCCCCCTCCCGGTCCTGCTCTCCCCTTCTCCCCCTCCTCGTCTCCTCCCTTCCTTTTCGTCTCCCCTCTCTCTCCCTCTCCTCACTTCCTCTCTCTCATCATCTTCCCCTCCCTCTCTCTTTTCCTTTCCTTCTCTCTCTTTTCTCTCTCTCCTTTCTCTCACCCTTCTCTCTCTCCCCCTCTCTTCTCTCCTCTCCCCTCTCTCTCCCCCTTTTCATCTCTCTCCTTTTAATTCCCCCCTTCTTCCTTATCTCCCCCTCCTTTTCCCCGTCTCTCTCTCTCTCTTCTCTCTCTCCTTCCTTTCTTCTCCCCTCTCTCCTTTTCCCCTCTCTCCCCTCCTTTCCCCTTCCCCTCTATCCCTTTTCCTCTCTTCTCTCCTTTTCTCTCTCTCCTTCTCTTCCCCCTCCCCCTCTCTCCCCCCTCCCCCCTCTCTCTCTCTCCCCTTCCTCTCTTTCCTCTCTCCTCTCTCCTCCCCTTCTCTCTTTTCCCCTCCTTCCCCTCTCCCTCTCTCTCTCTCTTCTCTCCCCTCCTCTCCCTCCTCTCTCTCTCCTTATCTCTCTCTCTCCCCCCTTCCCCTTTATCCCCCCTCTCTTCTCTTTTCTCTCTTCCCCCTCTCTCCTCTCCCTCTCCCTCTCTCTCTCTCTCTTCTCTCTTTCCTCTCTTTTTCTTTTCTCTTTCTCTCCCCCTCCCCTCTCTTCCTCTCTTCCCTTTCCTCTCTCCTTTTCCCCCCTCTCCTTTTCATCCCTTCTTTTCTCTCTCCTCTCTCTCTCCCCTCCCCTCTCCCCTCTCCTCTTTTCGTTCCCTTTTCCCCTCCCCTATTCCCCCCCTCTCTCCTTTTCCCCCCTCTCTCCCCTCTCTCTCTCTCCTCCTCCTTTTTCTCTCTCTCTCCTTCTCACTCCCCTCTCCCCCCTCCCCTTTGTCTCTCTCTCTCTCCCCCCCTTCCCCCTCTCTCTTCCTTCTCTCTCTCTCTCCTTTTTCTCTCTTTTCCTCTCCCCGTCCCTTCTCTCCCCTCTCTCCTCCCCCTCTCTCCCCCCTTTTTCCCCTCTCTCTCCTTTTCTCTTTTCCCCTCCTCCCCTCCCCCTTTTCCCTCCCTTCTCCTTTTTCTTCTCCCTTTGGGGGTTTCATCTCTCTTTCCTTCTTCTCCCCCTTTTATCTTTCTTTTCCCCCCAAAACTCCCCTTTATTTTCCCCCTTTTTCCCTTTTCTCCCCTTTTTTTTCGGTTTTCCTTTTTTTTTTTTTTTATTTTGTCGTTTTTTTTCCCTTTTTTTATTTCCTTTTTTCCCCTTTCTTTCCCCTTTTCTTTTTCTTTTTTAACACACCTTTTGCCCCCCCTCTCCGGTTTGTCTTGTTTTTTTTCCTTTTTGTTTCTTCCCCCTTTTTTTCCCCCTTTTCCCCGTCCTAAATTCTTTTCCCCCCCTTTTTAAAAATTCCTTAAAAACCCCTCTCCACTCCCCTCTTTTCCCCTCTCCTTCCTCCCCATTCTCCTTTCTTCCCCCTTTTCCCCTTTCCCCTTTCCCGCTTTTTTTCAAAACTCCCCCACTCTTCCCCCTCTGTTTTTTTTTTTTTTTTTTTTTTTTCTTTCCCCCGCCCTTTTCCCCTTTCCCTTTTTTTTTAATAATCCCTATTTTCTCCCCTTTTTTTTTTCTTTAAATTTTTTCTTTCTTTTTCCTTTTTCTCTCTCCTTGTTATTCCTTCTTTCCTTTCTTTTTTTCATTTTTTTTCCCCTTTTCCCTTTAAAAAACCCCCCCTCTCCCCCTCCCCCCCTTTTAAATTTTTCCACCTTTTTTTTTTCCTTAAAATTTTCCCTTCCCCCTTCTCCGTTTTCCCCCCTTTTTCCACTTCTTAATCTTCCTCTTCCTCTAATTTTCCAAAAAACCGGGAAATTTCCTTTTTCCCGTTTTTAATTCTCTTTACCTTTTTTTCTTTAAAATATCTTCTTTAATTTACCGGGGAAAATCCCGGAATTTAAATTTTTCCCTTAAAAAATTTTTTTTTTCCCCCAAAAAGGTTTTTTTAAATTTTTTAAAAAGAAAGGGGGAAAATTTTTAAATTCGGGGGTTTAAATTTGGGGATTTCCTTTTTTTCTTTCTTTTTTCTTTTTTTTTCTTTTTTCCGGGGGTTTGGGTTTGGATTTTCTTTTTTTTTTTTTTGGGGTTTTGTTTTTTTTTGGGCCGGGTTTTTGTTTTTTTTTTTTTTTTTTTTTTTTCTTAAGTACATTTTCAGTACATAATTACTTTACATATTAATATAAATAGTGCCTAAACATACTACTACGACTACTACTACTATTACTACTACTGCTACGATTACTACTACTATTACTACTATTACCACTATTATTATTACTACTACTACTACTACTACTACTACTACTAATAATAATAATGATAATGATAATAATAAATGATAAATAATAATAATAATAATAATAATAATAATAATAATAATAATAATAATAATAATAATAATAACAATAATAATAACGTGAACACAAAAACAAAGTTATCTAGTCCAGTTCATAATAAATTTTATATATATCAAATATTTTCTCTTTTTTATTTTTTCTGATTATATTTTCTTTTTTCTTTTTCCCCTTTATCTCTCTCCTTGTATTCCAGATTCTTTCCTTTCTTTTTTTTCATTTTTTTCCCTTCTCTTAAATCACCTCCGGATCTCAAACAAATAAAAACAAAAAAAAAACAAAGCAAATGAAAATTTAGTAAAACAACTCGATTTTTTTTATCATTAATATTTACTTACCATCCAGAGTATACTCAATGTTATATCACAACCACAGTATATTCCTTACATATCATGTATATACATTCCTCATATAACCGGCATAATTCCTAATATAACCGGCATAATATGCAAGTATATTCCGTATGTATTTCTCTTATAGCCTTTAAGTATGCTAAAATATGCTGTCTGTTGCGCCATGCTGTATCCTGGTTGGGAGTCGCGATATATAATTATCTGCGACTTAAAAGGTTTTTTTTCCCCCGAAAAAAGGTGCTGAATTTTGGAAAGCAATGCGGGTAAGAATAGAAGTTGCGTGTGATGGATGTAGAAGGCTGGGTATTATCCTTTTCTTGGAAGCTGTGGGGCTGCTTGTGTCTTTGTTTGTGTTTGTTTGTTTCTGGTGTTGGGTTTGTTTGTGTGTCTTTGTTTGTGTGTGTGTATTTGTTGTGTTGTGTTGTGTATTTGCCTGATGTATGTATTTTTGTTCTTTGTGCGTATTATTGCGTGTATGTATATATTTATGTGTATATGCTTTGTATTAGTGTATAAGTGTACATATACACATACACCAATCGAATAAAATTCCGTCTCTCTCTCTCTCTCTCTCTGTCTCCTCTCTCTCTCTCTCTCTCTCTCTCTTCTCTCTCTCTCTCTCTCTCTCTCTCTCTCTCTCTCTCTCTCCTCTCTCTCTCTTCTCTCTCTCTCCTCCCTCTCTCTCTCTCTCACTCTCTCTCTCTCTATCTCTCTCTCTCCTCTCTCTCTCTCTCTCTCTCTCTCTCTCTCTCTCTTTTGCCCCTCCCCAGACTCTGC
>NC_051392.1:39658493-39660993 GCF_015228065.2 Penaeus monodon
CTAGGACGGTCTGTGGCTTCCTCGGATGGTCTGTGGCTTCCTAGGACGGTCTGTGGCTTCCTCGGATGGTCTGTGGCTTCCTAGGACTGTCTGTGGCTTCCTAGGACGGTCTGTGGCTTCCTCGGACTGTCTGTGGCTTCCTAGGACGGTCTGTGGCTTCTTAGGACTGTCTGTGGCTTCCTAGGACGGTCTGTGGCTTCCTCGGATGGTCTGTGGCTTCCTAGGACGGTCTGTGGCTTCCTAGGACGGTCTGTGGCTTCCCCGGACGGTCTGTGGCTTCCCCGGACGGTCTGTGGCTTCCCCGGACGGTCTGTGGACTCTTCGGACGGTCTGTGGCTTCCTCGGACGGTCTGTGGCTTCGCCGGACGGTCTGTGGACTCTTCGGACGGTCTGTGGCCTCCTTGGACGTCTGTGTCCTTCTTGGATGTCTGTGGCCTTCTTGTACGTCTGTGGCCTTCTTGGACGTCTGTGGCCTTCTTGGACGTCTGTGTCCTTCTTGAACGTCTGTGTCCTTCTTGGACGTCTGTGGCTTCTTGGACTTCTGAAACCAGCATCTCATCATGTTGGAAACGTTTACCCTTCGAATATGACGTCATTTTGATGGTGCAAAGTCAGGAGAATAAAAAGCAGGATGAGGAAGGACGTCGCAGACACAGGACCGCGCTTCCACCTGGGCAATGGGAGAGTTGTGAACAGGGGCGTTGTCTTGTAGGAGGCGGACACCTTTGGGAGGGAGGAGAGGTAGAGGGGGAGGGAGAGAGAGAGAATGGGAAAGGAGAGATGGGGGGGAAGGAGAGGGGGAGAAGGGGGAGGAAGGGGTGGAAGAGGAGGAGAGGAAAGGAGGAGGAGGAGTGGAAGAGGAGGAGGAGGAAGATTAGGTGGGAGATGGAAGAGGAGGAGGAGGAAGAGGAGGAGGGGGGAGTGGAAGAGGAGGAAGAGGAGGAGGAGGAGGAGAGAGTGGAAAAGGAGGAAGGGGGAATGGAAAAGGAGGAGACGGAGGATCAGAAGAAGAATAGGGAAGAGGGAGGGGAGGAAGAGGAAGAAAGAGTTAAAGAGTTAGAGATTAAAAAGGTAAGACCAGATAGATAAGAGCTTTTTCATTCCTCTTTTTCGTCTTTCGTAATATCTTTTGTTTCCTTCTCGGTGTGTTTCTTCCCTTCTTCTTTCATTTTCTTTTTTTTTCTCCTTTTATTCTTCCTGTTCTTTCACTTCTCTCTTGTCCTTTCATTTCTTTTTCATCTTCTTTTTCCTTTTTTCTTTTCTGTAATTTTCTTCTTGTTCTTTTCTTTCATTTTCATTCCCTTTTTAGCGTTATTCTGTTGCTTCTTTTCCTTCATTTTATTCTTTTGATTCTCTTCATTCTCTTCCTTCTGCCTCTTCTTATTCTCTCTCTCTCTCTCTCTCTCTCTCTCTCTCTCTCTCTCTCTCTCTCTCTCTCTCTCTCTCTTTATTATTATTTTTTTAATTTCCCATGTCCACTCTTTATCCCCACCTTCTTTTCCTATTTTTTCCGCCTTCACCTCCACCCAAACTCAAAGTCAAAATAGAAAATAGTAAATAAATAAAAATAAATGATAAATGAATAAATAAATATATTTTAATAAATAAATAAATAAATAATCTGTTATTATCCTTTATCTCTCCTTTATAAATGACCTCAATAAGCGACCTCTGGGATGCAGTTGCCTCGTTGTTTTGCAATGTTGATTAAAACTTTTAAGAAAAAAAATCAACTTGCAAAGGGGGTTGACTTGATTCTATGTTGCCAAGTCTGGGTTGCTGAAGGGTTATCATGGGGATTGGGAGGGGGGGAGGGGGAAGAGGGAGGGGGGGAAAGGGAGAGGGGAGGGGGGAAGAGGGAGAGGGGGGAAGAGGGAGAATGGGGGAAGGGAGGGAGGAGAGAAGGAGAGGTGGAGAGATGAGGGGAAGGAGATGGAGGAAGAGGGAGGGGGAGAAGGGGGAGAGGAAGGGGGAGATGGAAGGAGGAGGAGAGGAGGGAGGGGAGGGGGAAAGGGAGGGAATGGTATCGGGTTATTTATCTTTACGTATTCTGGCTCGTTGGGCTATGTGCATTTCTTTTTTGCTTTTGTCGTTTGTTTAGCGACAACATTGGGGTGTGTGTATAACTTTGTGGAGTGTGGCGAAGGCGTTTACTGGTAGGGGTAATCGGGTTTTATCTCTTACTATTTCTCTCTCTCTCTTTCTATTTCTTTCTTTCTTTTTGTCGTCTTTCTTTCTTCTCTTTTGCTCTCTCTCTCTCTCTCTCTATTCTCTCTCGGGTCGATCTCTCTCACTCTTTCTCTCTCTCTCATCCTACATCTCTCTCTCTCTCTCTCTCTCATTTATCTTTTCTTTCTCTCTCTTCTCATCTCTCTCTCTCTTCTCTCTCCTCTCTCTCCTCTCCTCTCCTCCTCTCTTTCTCTCTCTCTCTCTCTCTCGTCTCTCTCTCTCTTCTCTCATCTCTCTTTTCTTCTCTCTTTCTTCTTTCTTCTCTATCTAT
>NC_051392.1:39665993-39668493 GCF_015228065.2 Penaeus monodon
ATGTTTATCTTTTCGCCTCCTCTCTTTCCTCCCCTCTACCTCTCCCTCTCCTCCTCCCTCTAACTCTCCCTCTCCTCCTCCCTCTCCCTCTCTCTCTCTCTCTCCCTCTTCCTCTTCCTCTCCCTCTCCCTTTTCTCCTCCCTTCTCCCCCATCCTTCTCCCTCCCCATGGCATTACCCGTCCCCTCCTTCCCCTCTAAATAATTACCTCTCTTCCCCTCCCTCCTCCCCCTCCCCTTTCCTCCCCCTCTCCCCTTCCTCCGTCTCCCCCTCCCTCCTTCCTCTCCCCGTCTCCTACCCCTTCCCTTTCCCCTCTTAATATTTACCCCTCTCCCCTCTCCCATCCCTCTCCCCTCCCCTCTCAATAATTCCCCCTCCTCCCCTTCCACCCCCCTCCCTCCACCCTCCCTACCCCCTCCTCCTCCTCCCTCCCTCTCAATAATTACCCCCTCCCCCCCTCATCTTCTTCCAAGTAACATCCAGAATACAACCAAAATGTTAAAAAATGTAAAAAAAAGGATAATAATAATAATAATAATAATAATAATAATAATAATAATAATAATAATAATAATAATAATAATAATAATGACCATAAAAATAATGATGATAATAAAATTAATAATAATAATAATAATAATAATAATGATAATAATAACAATAATAATAACAATAATAACAATAATAATAATAACAATGATAAAAAATAATAATAATAACAACACTAATAATAATAATGAAAAAAAAGGTAGAAGAGAAACTTAAAACCTGATGTTTTTGACGAATAAACAGATAACAAAAAAATATGTGGATAAAGCATGGATAAACGGATAAATAGATAAACAAAGGATAGATATACAGGCCACAGAGTAGATATATGAATAAGATATAGATAAGATGTCGTTAGATAGATGTGGAAATATAGATAGATAGATAAATTAACGGAGAGAAAGGGAAATATAAAAAAATGATATGAAATGATATAGAGAGAAAGAATAATAACATTTTTTTGTTTGTTTGTTTGTTTGCTTGTTTGTTTGTTTCGGTTGTTTATTTGTCTGTTTGTTTGCTTGTTTATGTGTTTGTTTTATCTATTTTTTTCTGTTTCTTTTCATTCTTCTTTCTCTTTATTTTTCTCTTCTTCTTTTTTCTTCTTCTTCTTCTTCTTCTTCTTCTTCTTCTTCTTCTTCCCTTTTCCTTCTTCACTCCCTTCCCTCTCCCCTCCCCTCCCCTTCCTCCCCCTTCTTCACTATCACTTCCCTCTCCCCCCTCCCCCTCCCCCCTCCTCCTCCCCTTCTTTCCCTATCCACTTTCCCCTCCCCCTCCCCTTCCCCTCCTCTCTCCCCTTCTTCCCTATCCACTTTCCCTCTCCCCCCCCCCCTTCCCCTCCTCTCCCCTTCTTTCCCTATCCACTTCCCTCTCCCCCTCCCCTCCCCCTCCTCTCCTCTCCCTTTTTTTCCCTATCCACTTCCCCCCTCCCCCCTCCCCCTCCCCCTCCTCTCCCCCTTCTTCCCTATCCACTTCCCTCTCCCCCTCCCCCTCCCCCTCCTCTCCCCTTCTTCCCTATCCACTTCCCTCTCCCCCTCCCCCTCCTTTCCTCTCCCCTTCTTCCCTATCCACTTCCCCCTCCCCCTCCCCCTCCTCTCCCCCCTCCAATCCACTTCCCCCTCCCCTCCCCTTTCCCCAACCATCTTTCTTCCCCATCCATTCGCTCCCCCCCCCCATATCCACCCACCTCGCCTCCTTCACCTCTCCCTCCCCAACCACCTCCCCATCTTCCCCACCTCCCTATCCACACACCTAACCCCCTCCCCTCCCCTCTTATCCCCACTTCTCAGTCCTCCTCTCTGTCTATTTCCCCCTCCCCCTCTCCTCCCCCTCCCCCCTTTTCTCCCTCCCTCCCTCCCTCGAATCAACTTTTTTTTCCCCTCTTCTCCCACCCCTCATTTATTCATTTTCCCTTCTATCTCTTTCCCCTCACCTTGATTCCCACTCCCCTCCCCACCCTTCCTATTCCTATCCCCCCCCTTCCCTTCCCTTACTCCTCCCCAATTCCCCACCTCCCCCACACTCTTCCCCATCCTCTTCCCCAACCTATTCCCCACCCTCTTCCATACCCTCTTCCCCACCCTCTTCCCCACCCTCTTCCCCACCTCCTTCCCCACCCACCAACCCACCTCTCCCTCCCTTCCCCATTGACCCCAACCTCCCCTTCCTTCCCCCAACTCCCCGTTCTCATCCCCCCACCACCCAACCCCCCACTTCCCCTTCCCCATTGGCCCCCAACCTCTCCATCATTCTCCCCTCCCCACTTCTCTCCTGCCCACCCACCTCCCCTCTCCCCCACCTCCCCACTTCCCTTCTCCTCCCCTCCCCACCTCCCCCTCCCATCCCCTCCCCCCTCCCCACCCCCCCTCCCCACCTCCCCAACACGAAGCCGGCCGCGCCACCTAAGGACGGGCGCCTGACCTTGGCATTGGCAGCAGACGAGACTCACGGGT
>NC_051392.1:39670993-39673493 GCF_015228065.2 Penaeus monodon
CAGATAGACAGATACAGAATAAGAAGAAAGAGATAAAGTAACGAGACAGAGAAACCGAGACCGTTTCAAATTCGGCCTTGAAAGCACCAAATCCGAAGCAAAACACGAGATTTTCTCATTCCTTCCGTCAGACAAAAGCATGGAAACTGCTTCTGCTGAAATCGCTCTTTCGCGGCCAAGTTGCGGTAACAGCGGGTAACAATGGTAATGGTAATGGTAGGTCTAGATGCGGTAACAATGGTAATGGTAATGGTAGCTGATTTTGATAATGCCAAGGAATTAATAGGTCTAGATGCGGTAACAATGGTAATGATGGTTATGGTAATGGTAGCTAATGGTGGCGAATTTTGCCACTGTCGTTTTCGTAATGGTGATTGTAATGATACTGATATCACTATCGTCAATTTATAGATAGATGGATAGATAGATAGATAGATAGATAGACAGATACTAATTTTGCAATCTGTATTTCAACATGCATGGATGTATCTCAGCATGACTGTATGTATGTATGTATATATGTATGTATGTGTGTATGTATGTATGTATGTGTATATGTATGAGTGTATGTATGTATGTATGTGTACGTATGCATGTATGTTTACGTATGTATGTATGTGTACATATGTATGTGTATGTATGTAGTATGTACAACTATGACATTCTCTCGTACTTCCTGATTTCTTGGTCACGTGATCAGGGAGGAGGCATATGGTAGAGGGGGGGGGGTAGAGGGAGAAGGGGGGAGGGGAGGGAGAAGGGGGGGGGAGAGAGAAGGGGAGAGGGGTAGGAGGGAGGGGAGGAGAAGGGGGGAGGGGGGGGGGGGGGGAGAGGAGGGAAGGGGGAGAGAGGGAGAAAGGGAGAGAGAAGGGGGGAGGGGAGGGAGAAAGGGGGAGAGGGAGGAGAAGGGAGAGAAGGGAGAGGAGGAGAAGGGGAGAGAGAAAGGGAGAGAGCAGAGGAGAGAGAAAAAAAAAATTACCATAAAAGGACTTTGTGAATGAACGAAATATTTTAAATTTCCCCCTTCTTTAAAAAACCCCCCTAAACAGTGCTTTTTTATTTTTGAAAATTTTTGGAAATTTTTACAGATTTCTTTGGGTTTTCTCCTCCTCTCTGTTATCAATTCTGCTTTATTTATATCTTCCTCCTTCGCGTAAAAAAATAATTTGAAGAAAACGGGGAAAAAAAAAAAACCCTTTTTATTAAACCTTTAAAAACGAAATAAACCTGAAATTTAAAAACGTATTTCGGGTTTTTCCCTTTTATATTTTATTTCCCCGGTGAAAAGAACCCCATATAATCGAAATAAATAGAAAAAAGGGAAAAAAACGAAAAATAATTTTTTAGTGACTTTAAAGGCCCCGGAATTAATAATAGGGTTTTTAAAGTTTTTTGGGATGGCCCGTACCCCAAATAAACCCCCGCCATGTTGGGGGTGGGATGGTTTTGAGTTGCCGGGTTAGGGAATTTTTTTTCCCCAGCAATTTTTTAAATATTTCAAATTTTAAAGGTTTTGGGGTTTTTTTTTTAATATTTTTTAAAAAATTTTTACAACTGGCTGACGATAAGGAGGTGTATTTTCTCTCATTATCTCTGCTATTGGTTCAGTTACTGTGAAAATGTAAGTGACTGGCAATTGTATGGTAAAAATTTGCATCACTCGGCCAACTAAAAATTTAAAAAAAAAGTATTTGATTTTTCTTGTTTTTTTTTTCCCCGAAAAAAAAAAAAAAAAAATCAATGCAAATTCCTTTCTCGTTCCTTCGTGAGCATTTAATAAACACGCTTGGCGATGGAAGCGAGCGCGGGGTCAATTTTAGAATTATGGGCGCATCATCGCTCTCTCTCTCTCTCTCTCTCTCTATCTCTATCTCTCTCTCTCTCTCTCTTCTCTCTCTCTCTCTCTATTATAATATATATATATATATATAAAAATATATTTACATATTAATATATTATTATATTTTTAAAAAATTTTTAATTTATATATATAATTATATATATTATATATTATTTTATACAATAAATGTTGGTATTATTATATATAAAAATATATATATTAATATATGAAATTGCATTTTGGGGTTTGTATATATATAAAATTTTATATTAATATATTATATATAAATATATATATAATATATGTGATATATATAATTTTAAAATATAATATATATAATAATATATATTATATATATATATATATTAATATATGTGTGTGTGTTTTTGTTTTGTTGTGTGTTTGTGTGTGTTTATACACACACACACAACACACACACACACACACACACACACAACACAAATATATATATATATATAATATATATATAAAATAATATATTATATATAGAATATGCATAGGGTTTATATCCTTCAAACTAACTTCTATCTATCTATTATCTACATCAAATCCAGTAATATGTGTGTGTGCGGGCGGAAAGGTCCCTTTCGAGTCACGAGGCTCACCGGGCACTCGGTTCGCCTCGCGCCTGGAGGCTCA
>NC_051392.1:39678493-39695993 GCF_015228065.2 Penaeus monodon
CCCCACCCTCTCTTTCCCCCCCACATCCCCCTCCCCCCCCCAATCCCTGGGCCTTTGTCTCCTTGATCACGTGACCAGGAGGCGAGGGAGGAGGCGTGGAGTTAAATGTGTCTACCTCTTGGTGTCTGGCGTCTGTCTGGCTGTCGGTCGGTCGGTTGGTGTAACAGTAAGTCGCTAATCGCGTCGCAGGCTAGAGGTAATGTGTAGAGCGTCTGTGTTTCTGGCTATAATTAGGAGAATTAGAGTTCAGTTGCTCTTCCCCTGAATTCTCTTAGTGACATACCAGCCGTAACAATACATACATACATATATACATACATACATACATACATACATACATATATACATAATAATAATAAATATAAACATTACATATATAATAATCCCTACATACATACAATAATACATACATAATGCCCCTTTTGTGGGCCCCGTCCCCCATTTTTCGTGGGCCCTGTCCACTTCGTGGGCCTGCCATTGTAGGCCTGTCCATTTGGGGCCCTGCCCATTTGTGGGCTGCCATTTGACCCCCGCCCTTTTGTAGGCCTGTCCATTGTGGCCGCCCTTTTCGTGGGCCGTCCTTTTTGTAGGCCTGTCCATTTTCGTAGGTTTTTCCATCTAGGCCTGCCATTCGAGGCGCCCTTTTCGGGCCTGCCATTTCTGGGCTTGTCCATTTCGTGGGCCCTGTCCATTCGTAGGCTGTCATTCGTAGGCGCCATTGTGGGGCCGCCATTTTTTTTCCTCATCATTAATATAAGTAACTGGATATAATCCCAAACAACTGTCTCCGTTCAGTCACCTGTTCATACAGTGATCAGGCGATGAGTTTTTGCTGTTTGAACGAAAGAAAAAAGGGTTTTAAGGCGCCAGGGTTATCGATAAGTATGATCACCATTGGCACCTATATCTATCTGTCTGTCTGTCTGTCTGTCTAGTTCTCGTTGTAAACTATCTCGCTTAATCTCCCTATAAGGCAACAAAAATGGTAGATGGATAGATAGATAAATAGGTAGATAGGTAGATAGGTAGGTAGGTAGGTAGAAAGATATTTACAGGGATGGAGAAGTAGAGACAGAGAGCGAGCGCGCGGAGAGAGGAAGAAAGATATAGATAGATAGATAGAGAGAGAAAAGAGAGAGACAGAGGGGGGGGGGGGGGGGGGAGAAAGAGAGAGACGAAGAGAGAGAGAGAGAGAGAGGTGAAGAGAAGGAGAGAGACGAAGAGAGAGAGAGAGAGAGGAATAGAAAGAGAGATACGAAGAGATAGATAGATCGATAGACAGAGAGAAAGAGAGAAGGAAGGAAGGAGGGAAGGAGAGAGATAGAGAGAGAGAGGGGGGAGTGAAGAGAAAGAGAGAGAGAGAGAAAGAGAGAGAAAGAGAGAGAGAGGAGAGGGAGGAGAAGAGAGAGAGAGAGAGGAGAGAGAGAAGGGAGAGAAGAGAGAGAGAAAAAGAGAGAGAAGGAAAGGAAAGAGAGAAAACGAAAGAGAGAGAAAGAGAGAGAGAGAGAAGAGAGGAGAAGAGGAGAGAGGGAGGGAGAGAGAGAGAGAGAGGGGAAAGAGGGGGAAAGGGGGAGAAAAAAAAGGGGGGGAAAAGAGAGAGAGAGGAGAGGAGAGAGAAGGGAGAAGAGGGAGAGAGGAGGGAGGAAGGAGAGAGAGAGAGAGAAGAAGAAAAAAAAAGGGAAAGTGAGAGGCGAAAAGAGAGAGACAGAGAGAGAGACGAAAAAGAGAGAGAAAAGAGAAAAAGCGAGAGAGGAGAGAGAGAAAGAGAGAAAGAGAGAAAAAGAGAAAGGGAGAGGAGACGAAGAGGGGAAGAGAGACAAAAGAGAGAGAGAAAGGGGAAAGAAAGAGAGAGAGAGAGAAGAAAATTGAGGGGTGTGTGTGTGTGGAGAGAGAGAAAGAGAGAGAGAGAGAGAGAAAATTTTGAAGATAGTAGATAGATAGAGAGAAAAAAGAGAAAGGGGGAGAGAGAGAGAGAGGAGGGAGAGAGGGGGGAGAGAGAGAAGAGAGAGAGAGAGAAATTGGTGTGTGGGGTTTTGTGTGTTGTGTGGTGAAGAGGAGGAGAGTAAGTAGAAGATAGAGAGAAAAGAAAAAGAGAGAGAGAGAGAGAGGAGAGAGAGGAGAGGAGAGGAGAGAGAGGGGAGGAGAAAAGGGAGAGAGAGAGAGAGAGAGAGAGAGGAGAGGGGGGAAAAAGGGGGGAGAGAGAGAAGGGGAGAGAAAAGAGAAGAAATTTGGGTTGTGGGTGTGTGTGTGTGTGTAAGAGAGGAAGAGAGAGAGAGAGGATAAGTGATAGAAGAGGGAGAGAGAGAGAGAGAGAGAACGAGAGAGGAGGAGGAGAGAGAGAGAGAGTGAGAACGAGAGGGGAAAAAAGAGGGGAAAAGAGAGAGAGAGGGAGGGAGGGAGAGAGAGAGAGAGAGAGAGGAAAGAGAGAGGGAAGAGGAGAGAGGAGAGAGAGGGGGAAGAAGAAGTAGAAAAAGAGAAAGTGAGAGACGAAGAGAGAGAAAAAGAGAGGAGAAGAGAGAGAGAGAGAGAGAAAAGAGACGAAGAGAGAGAGGGGAGAAAAGAAGGAGAGAGAGAGAGAGAGAGAGAGAGAGAGAGAGAGAGAGAGAGAGAGAGGACGAAGAAGAGAGAAAAAAGAGGGAGAGAGAGAGAGAGGAGGAGGGGGGCAAAGAAGAGGAGAAGAGAGGAGAGGGGAGAGGAGGAGAGGGGAGAGGAGAAGAGAGGAGAGAGAGAATTCAAATTTAAAACCCTTTTTTCCAATAATACAAGGGGGTTTTTCTTTTTAAATATATTATTCCTTAGTAAAAAAGATGAGTACAAATATTTTTAAATGTTTTTTTTAAAAGTTTAGACGAACTTTAATATCAAAAAAGACTGAAATTTCGTGTTGGCTTGATGTTTGAACCCCGATACATTGATATTTCGGTAATGTTCTTTCACTTTTTTTTTTACATGTTTTTGGGTTTGGGAGATATTTTAATATTTTGATTTGTCCAGGTCCCCGTCCTGGGTTTTGATATTTTCCCCGGGTTTTTCTGTGTTCGATATTTGATTATAGGGAGTTATTTGCCTTATAGGACACGTATGTTCCCTGCTTTTTGTATAGGAAAGCCAGTTTGGGAAATTTTCCTTGATATTTTATGGATTAAAATACATGTTTTTATAGGTGTTTTTGATTATTTTAGCCATTTTTTTGTTTAAGTGGTGGAGGTGGTCATATTATTTAATTTTTCCTAGTGCTACTCTTTCCCCCGGAAGTTCTGTGTTTTTTGGGGCCTTTGTATTTTTGTTTTTTTGTGGAGCCCCCAATGTTAAGACAGTAATTAATGAACTAAGTCTAGGTTTTTATAACACAATTCTTTTTTCTGTGGGTATTTTTTTTTATGTGATTTAAGTATATCAAAATGCCCCTTTTTTTTCTGTAGATATGATCAATGTGTTTCAAAAGTAGATCTATTAGTGTACCCTAGTTTTTATGTTTTGTTTGGGGTTTGATGCAGAACTTGGAAGTCATAAATTTGGGCGTGGGTATTTTTTTATGTTCGACGGTGCCTATAAAAAAAATTTTGTTTTTTTTTTGGATTTTTTTAGGCCATTCATATCGAAGTATTTTTTGTTTGTTAGGGTTTTTTTGTTTTTTTCCCTTTAATTTTATTTAGGTTTTTAACAGGGCAGCTGAAGGAATTTGGAGTCGTCGGCATACGAAAAGAAAAACATTTCTTACAATGAGAAAGTCATTAAGAAATTTAAAAAAAAGATGGCTAGGAGGATCCTTTTGGGGAAAACCGAAAGAAATTGGTTTTTTGAGAACTTTTTTTATGGGTTTGACTGATTTTGTTCTTCGACAGGTAACTTTTTAACCAAAAAAAATTTGTGTTTGTTGTTCTTTTCAATAAATTTAGTGACACTGTCAAAGGCCTTGATAAAACACACAGAGTGAGCAAATTGATCTGGTTGTTGTCTATATTTTATAAAAATTTTATCTGTACTTTTAACAAGTGTTTTGGTTGATAGTTTACTCCTAAAACCGTGTTTGGGGCCCGATATAAGTTTTTTTTTCCAAAAAAAATGTTAATGGTTTTAAATATTTTCTCGAGAACTTTAATTTATGGATATAGTGTGGGCGAAAATTTTTTGATTGTCTCTGTCACCCGGGTTTTAAATAGGGGTTAGTCAGTTTCCAGAGTGAAGGATAAACACCGGTGATATGGAGTATTAAAATGACTGTAAATAGATGCAATGGGTTAAACTACAATTTTGAAAGATGTGAATGCCCTCCCCTCCCCCGGAGTTGTCTTTCTTAAATGTTTATTTTCAGAAAAAATTGTTTCTACTCCTCTGGCGCGGTTTGAAAAAGTTGTTTTAGGCCTCTTTGTTTATGTGTTGATATGTAGAGAGAGAGAGAGAGAGAGAGAGAAGAAGGGCTAGGAAGAGAAAGATAGAATAAAACTGTTCTCGAAGAAAGAAAGTTAAATTTGACTGAAAACCTAAATAAAATTTTTTTAGCAGCGAAAAAAAAAAATGTCAACAAAAAATAAAAAAAATCTGAAAAAAGAGGCCCCGAAAACCAACAACCAAACAAACAAAATATAAGCAACAACTATGATAACTACGAAGATAAATAGACAAATAAACAGAAAAATATTACTATGAACACCCAAAAAAGGGATTTCGAAAATGGGGGGACACTATATATATATTTTTTTTCTTTTACTGATTTCTTGTTGTTTGATAACAACGAACGATGGAGATTCTTGGCTCAAAACCATCTGTGACGTCATTCAAAAGCGTGTGTTTAATCTATGTTTATTTGTTCGATTGCGTGTGTGTGTGTTTGTGTGTGTGTCTTAGTTGTGTTTGTGTGTGTGTGTGTGTGTGTGTGTGTGTGGTGTGGTGGTGTGGTGTGGTTGTGTGTGTTGTGTTATAACCCCTCACGTCGTCGAATCCACGGTGTCCGGCGCCTCCGCACTTCTCTCTTCTTAGATCACGTGATCAGGCGATGATGCTGGATGCAAATGCACACACACAGACACACACATGTGTATGTCTGTGTATATGTGTGTGTCTGTGTGTGTGTGTGTGTGTGTGTGTGTGTGCATTTATACCTGCAAACATTATTACATACAATATTATACGTGCATACATAAATCATTACATTACATGCATAACAACATACAGAACATACATAATACATACATTACATACAGATATAGATATAGATATCTTATACTAATATACTATATATATCAATTCCAGCCATTACATACATACATGCATACATACACGCACACATAAATAACTATATACACATACAGAACTTAAGACAATATACAAAAAAATATCCCCTCCCCTCATAATACCCCCCCCCCTCAGACGATAAGGAATGCAAACGCGCTCCAACAGAAGCACTGTTTACGAACCACCGAATGCCACGGGATAACCATTGGCACTGGGGAAGGGAGGACCAAGGAATCCTAAACTTGCTTAGGTTCCCATTTCACTTGCAGGAACGAGGAACATCTACATACATACATAAACGTTCATACCTACATGCATACATCGAATAACATTACATGCATGACGCATCATGCATACATACAAACATATCATACACACATAAGTGCATTACATAACATACATTACATAAATACATAACATACTACATACATAAAATAACATACACACACGCAACAGACATTATACAGTACATTCATTTACGTGCATTGGGACATACATACATATATGCATGTATACATATATGCATGTATACATATATGCATGTATGCATACATACATACATACATACACACATACTATTAAAGTAAAGTAAAATCAATAATCAGTAAAAGGGCTAAAGCGAAGCCTTGACAAGTGGAACGAGGCAGTTCCTGCATAGCGCCCCCCCCCCACCGTCTCGAGCGCTACCTGCATTCCTTTCCAGAATTGCCTCGGCCACGCCTCTCCTGCCGTAGGCCTGGGCTGGACCTCTCTGCCGGTCGCTGTTTTTATAGATTTCTTACAAGGTTGGTAATTCTTTCTTAGGGATTAGAACTATATATTACATGTCAGTAATATAGGGCACTTGAAAAAAAGCAAAAAATAAAAAAAGGAAAAAGCAAACGAAAAGAAAAAGAAAAAAAAAAAAAAGAACAAGAAAAAAGGAAAAAAAAAAAAAAAAAAAAAAAAAAAAAAAAAAAAAAAAAAAAAAAAAATATATATTAGATATATATAATATAATATATATTATATATATATATATATATATATATTGCATAGGTAGAATTTTCTTGTGTTTTGGGGTTTTGGGTTTTGGTTTTAAATTAAATTTTGGTTTTGGAATTAAGTAAAGTTATTGTTGATCATGAGTTTACGTATTTTTCCAAATCTCTTTTGACAGTGAATACTAATTATGAAAGAAAACTTTAATACATCTATTATAAAAAATGCTTACAATACAATACTGAAAGTACTTTTTTTTTAAGTGCCCTGTCCTACAAGGACGTTGGCGATCATGGATTTCCATGATTTTTCTTGGGCAATTTTAGAGCGGTGGTTTGCTCCGCTTTGCCTTCCGCCTTTTTTTTTAAAACGGTATAGGTTCAGTCTGAGCGCCTCGTGGTCACAGCATGATACTTAATTTAGTCGTCATGTTGTGATGCGTCTTGGACGTGAGTAGAGTGGTAGGGTCCCCAGTTCCTTTCCACGGAGTCAGTGCAGGGGGGTGGTACCTTTAGGTAATCAATTCTCTATATTTATCCGGGCTTGGGACCAGCACTGACTTGGGGCTGGCTTTGGCCACCCAGTGGCTAGGTAGGCAATCGAGGTGAAGTTCCTTGCCCAAGGGAATATGTATGTATGTATGTATATACATACATACATATATATATACATACATACATACATACATTACATACATACATACCCATACACATACCATACATACATACATCTACATACTACATACATACATATCATTAACATACATAGATTATTTATCATTAACGGATAGGTTCATGTTTGAGGCCCGCCCGTGGTCACAGCCCATATGACGATTTCATAACTTAAATAAAAATACATACATTCTACATATCAACATACAACTACATTAAATATTACATACATATATTTACATTATATATACCCACACACATTCACACAGATATAGATAGGTGAACAATTTGATGGGACAGATAGATAGGTAAGGAGATAGACAGTTAATTACATAGATAAATAGTTAGATACAGAGAGATTTAGATATAGATATAGATATATAGAAAAATAAAAATATCTAGATAGGCATATAGATAGAAAGATAAATAGACAGACAGACACAGAAATAGATAGAAAGATAGCTAGATAGATAGACAGAGAGATAGAATAATAGATAGATGGATAGACAGACAGATATAAAGAAAGATAGATAGATAGACAGAGAGATAGGAAGATAAATAGATAAATAGACATACAGACAGAGAGATAGACAGAAAGATAGCTAGATAGATAGACAGATAGAATAGACATCGCAATAGATAGACGTGCATTTATCCGTAGGCCTGTCCATTTCTTCTGTACGAATATTTTCCTCATCATTAATATAAGTAACTGGATATAATCCCAAGCAACTGTCTCCGTTCAGTCACCTGTTCATAAAGTGATCAGGCGATGAGATTATTGCTGATTGAACGATAAGATAACAAGGGTAAGGCGCCATGAGGTTATCGATAAGTATGATCACCATTGGCACCTATATCTATCTGTCTGTCTGTCTGTCTGTCTAGTTCTCGTTGTAAACTATCTCGCTTTAATCTCCCTATAAGGCAACAAAAATGGTTAGATGGATAGATATATAAATAGGTAGATAGGTAGATAGGTAGTTAGGTAGGTAGAAAGATATTTACAGGGATGGAGAAGTAGAGACAGAGAGCGAGCGAGCGAGAGAGGAAGAAAGATATAGATAGATAGATAGAGAGAGAGACAGAGAGGAGGGAGGAAATAGAAAGAGAGATACGAAGAGTAGATAGATCGATAGGAAAAGGAGAGGGGAAAGAGAGAAGAAAGGGAACAGGAGGGAAGGACGAGAGATAGAGGAGAGAGACGGGGTAGGAAGAGAAAAGAGAGAGAGAGAGGAGAGAGAGAGAGACAAGAAAAGAAATTGAGAAAGAAAAGAAAGAAAGAGAGAGAGATCGAGAGAGATGAAGAGGCTGTAGAGAGAGAAGAGAGTGAGAGCGGACGCATGGGAGAGGAGAACTGAGGAGAGAAGGAGACCGATGGGACGTGGAGGGAGGAGGAGAGAGGAATGAGAGAAGGGAAGAGAGAGAAGCGAAGAAGGAGAAGAGAGGAAGGGAGACGGAGACAGAGGAGGAAAGAGAGAGAGAGACGAGAGGGAGAGGGAGGGGAGAGAGAGAGGATGAGAGAGAGAGATTCGATGAGGAACGGAAGAGAGAGGAGGAGAGAGAGAGAGAGGGGGGGGGGGAGAGGCGGGGGGGGGAAGTGAAGAGAAAGACGAGAGAAGAGAGGAGAAAAGAAAGAAAGAAAGAAAGAAAGAAAGAAGAGAGAGAGAGAGAGAGGAGAAGGACCGACTGGAGAAGGAAGAGCGAGAGAGAAAAAAAAGAGGGAAGAGGAGAGAACGAAAGAGAGAATGGGAAACGAGGAAACGAGAGAGAGAGAGAGAGAGGGAAGATAAGGAAGATAAGATGGAGTGAGAGAGAGAGAGAGAGATGAGGGGAGGGAGACGATCGAGAGAGCGAGAGAGGGAGAGGGAGAGGGATGAGGAGATGAGAGGAGAGAGGACGAGATAGAGAGAGTTGGATTGAGGAGAGGGAGGGAGAGGACCGGGGGAGAGCTGAGGAGAGAGAGATGAAGAGTGCGAGGGAGAGAGAGCGAGGAGAGAGGAAGAGCGGACGATGGATGTAGATGAGAAGAGAGCCGAAGAGAGAGGAGGAGACAGAGAGAGGGAGCTGGGAGATGGAGAAGAGAGAGAGAGGAAAAAGGAGAGGGGCGAGGATACTAGAGAGAGAGAGAGAGAGGGAGAGGGAGAAGAGAGGGAAAGATGAGAAAAGAAGACGAGATACAGTTGGAGGATTGCGTTAGAAAAAGGGAAAGCGGAGGGAGAAGAGATAGGAGAGAGAGGGAGGGAGGAGAGCGAGATGAGGGAGAGAGGGAGAGGGACCGAAGAGAGACGGGAGGAGAGAGGTGGAGGAAGACTGAGAGAGGAGAGAGAGAGAGAGAGAGAGAGATGAGAGAGAGGGAACCTCCGAGATGCGAGAAGATAGGAGAAGAGAGAGAGAGAAGAAGAAGTAGAAACAAGAGAAAGTGAGGAGGGACGAGCGAGGGAGACAAAAAAAGAGGAGAGGGAGAGAGATAGATGAGAGTCCGAGGAGTGATAGAGGGAGAGAGAAAGAAGGGAGAAGAAGAGAAAGTGAGGAGAGGCGAAGAGAGGGACAGACAGAGGAGAGGAGAGAGAGAGAGGAAAGAGAGACGCAGCGAGAGAGAGACGAGAGACGAAAGGAACGTCTAGGGAGGGGGAGGTGAGAGAGGCGAGAAAAGAGAGAGAGAGAGGAGAGAGAGGAGACCGAAACTGAAAGAGAGAGAGACGGAAAAAGACGAGGAGAGAGAAAGAGGAGGGTCGAGAGAGATGAAGGAGAGAAGGAGAAGCGAGGCAGGGTGCGAAAGAGAGGACGCCCCAATTGAGTTTTTGAGAGAGAGAGAGAGGACCCCCCCCGAAGGACTCAGAAGAGAGGAGAGAGACGAGAGAAGGAGAGACGAAGAGGGAGAGAGAGATGAGGGAGAGAGAGAGGGGGCGGCCGAGGATCCGGGAGACATGCGATGAGAGGAGATGAGAGACAAGATAGGAGAGAGTAGAGAGAGAGAGGACGAAGAGAGACGAGCGACAAAGATGAGAAGAGAGAGAGAAGAGAGAGAGAGAGAGAGGTCGAAGGAGAGGAGGGAGAGAGAAAGAGAGAAAGGAGGGAGGAGGGAGGGAGAGAGAGAGAGAGAGGCGAGAGGACACCGGGACGAGAGAGAGAGAGAGAGAGAGGTGAGAGGACTGGTGAGAGTTGAAGCCGAGGATCTAGGAGATGAGATGACTGAGAGGGAACTCGGAGCACGAGAAGTGGGAGAGATGAGAAGAGAGAGAGAGAGAGAGGACGAATGAGGAGAGAGAGACGAGACAGAGGAGAGAAAAGAGAGAGGGGGGAAAGGGAAAGGAAGAAAGCGAGAAGGGGGAGAGATGAGACGATAGAGAGACGAGAGAGAAGGAGAGAACGAGGAGAGGAGGGAAGAGAGAGAAGGCTGTGAGGAGAGGAGAGAGGAGAAGGGAGAGAGGAGGGATTGGAGGGGACAGATGAGGAGAAGAGAGAGAGAGTGAGAGAGATAGAGAGAGAAGAAAGAGACGAGAAAGAGACAGGGAAAGGAGGAGAAAGGAAGGGAAAGAGAGGAGAAAGACGAGGAGGAAAAGGAGAGAGAAAGGAGAGAGAAAGAGATGAGAGAGAGAGAAAAGGCAAAGGAGGATGAGAGAGAGATGGAGAGTGAGGATGAAAGGAGAGAGAGACCGAGACCAGCCAGAGAGACGAGAGAGAGAGACGGGAAGTAAGAAGGAGAGAGAGAGAGAGACGAACGACGAGAGAGAAAGAGAGTGAGAAGCAAGAGAGAGACAGAAAGAGGAAAGAAGAAATGAAAGAAGAAAAGAAAGAAGAGAGGAGAGAGAGAGGAGAGGTGAAGGAGAGAGAGAAAATTGAGTGTGTGTGGTGTGTGTTGAGAGAGGAAAGAGAGAGAGAGAGAGATGGAAGAGCGGAGATGGGGAAGATCGGAGGGGAGGGGAAGATCGAGGAATGGAGCGGAGAGAGGAGAGGCGAGAGGAGAGAGAGAGAGACGGCGAGAGACAGAAGGAGAGAGGAGAGGAAGGAGAGGATGGTTGATAGATAGAGAGATAGAGAGAGAGAGAGAGGGAAAAGATCGAGAGGACGAGGAGGAGAGAGAGAAAGAAGAGAGAGAGAGAGAAGTTGATAGATAGATAGATAGATAGAGAGAAAGATGAGAGATGAGACTTCCCCTGGGGAGAGAGGGTTGGAGAGCGACGAGAGAAGAGAGATAGGAGGAGGGCTGAGGACGATGATGATAGGTGGAGAGAGGAGGGAAGAGAGAGAGGAGAAGAGAAGAGAACAAGAGAGAGAAATGGGAGTCGTGTGTGGTGTGTGTGTGTGTGTGTTGTGGGTGTGTTGTGTGTGTGTAAAGAGAGAGAGACGAGGGAGAGATGAGAGATAGAGAAGAGAGAGAGAAGTAGAATAGATAATAGAGGAGAGGAGAGGCTTGGAGGGAGAGAGAGAGGGTAGAGAGATGAGAGAGAGATGTGAGAAACGAGAGAGTAGGAGAGAGGTGAGACAGAGAGGAGAGAGACGTAGTGTGTGTGAGACGGAGAGAGAGAGGAAAGACAAGAGAGAAGGAGAGAGAGAAGACGAGAGAGAGAGACGAGAAGAGGAGAGGAAGAAGAAGAAGTGAGGAGGGTGGGGAGAGTCGGGGGGGAGAGAAGGGGGAGGAGGAGCCAGGAGCAGAGGAAGGGAGTAGAGGAGAAGAAGGAAGAGAAAGGAGAGGGGAGGAGGGAAGATAGAGACAGGAGAGAAGGGAGGAGAGGAGAAGGGGAGGGAGGGAGAGAAGAGAGGAAGAGGGAGAGAGGGAGAGAGGAAGAGAAGGGTCGCGAGAGAGAGAGGAGCGAGGACGGGGAGGTGGAAGAGGAGGGAGAGGAGGCGGGGAGAGAGGTGGGGGAGAGAGAGAGAAGGGAGAGGGAGGGAGGGGGGGGGCGAGGGGGAGACAGAGATGGGAATGGGAAGGAGGGAGAGAGGAGGAGAGGAGCGGGGAGAGGGGGAGGGGAAGGAGGGAGGAGAAGGTGGGCGGAGGGGAGAGGGGAGGGAAGAGGGAGAGAGACTGAGGAGGGAGGAGGATTGAGAGAATGAGAGACGAGAGATAGGAGAGTGATCGAGTTGAGAGTAGAGGGAGAGTTGCGCGACGCCGAGAGGGAGATGAGAGAGAGGATGAGAGAGAAATTGCAGTGTGTTTGTGTGTTGTGGTGTGTGTGTGTGTGTGTGTGTAAGGAGAGAGATGAGAGGAGAGAGAGAGCGAGAGAGAGATAGAGAGAGAGGAAGTAGATAGATAAGATAGAGAGAGAGAGTGAGAGAGATGAGAGAGAGAGGGGAGCGGACAGACGAGAGAGAGAGGGAAGGACAATGAGAGAGAGAGACTGCGGGGGCGGGCGAGGGAGAGCGAGGAGAGGGAGAGAAGGAGAGGAGGGGAGAGGAGAGTGAGACAGAGAGAGAGAAGAGGGACTGTGAGAGAGAGAGAGAGAAGAAAAAAAGAGGAGGAGAGAGAGAGTGAGAGAAAGAAACAGAAAGAGAGAGAGAAGAATGAGAGAGAAGACGGGAGAGAGAGACGAGAGAGAGAGCGAGAGAATGAAGAAGAGAGAAGAGATGCTGTCGAGACGAGAGAGAGAGAGAGAAGGACGATTTGGGCGCGGTGATTGGGAGAGGAGCGCGAGTGGAGTACGAGAGAAGATGAGAGAGAGAGAAATTGTAGTGTTGTGTGTGTGTGTGTGTGTAAAGAGAGAGAGAGAGAAGAGAGGCGAGGAGAGGGTTTGAACGGGGAGAGAGGAGAACATGAGAGAGAGAGAGTGAGGAGAGAGGATGAGTGAGAGGAGAGAGAGAGTGGGGGAAGGTCGACGAGAGGGAGGAGACGAGACCAGATGAGACGAAAAGAGAGGAGAAGAGAAAGGAAGGGCTAGGAAGAGAAAGATTCAGTATAAATACTGTTCCTACGAATGAAATGAAAGTTAAATTAGACCTGAAAACCTAAATAAATTATTTAGTCAGCGAAAGATAAAAATGTCAACAAAAACATACATAAAAATGCGCTGAAAAAAGAGGCCCCGAAACCAACAACCAAACAAACAAAATATAAGCAACAAACAACTATGATAACTACGAAGATAAATAGACAAAAAATAAACAGAAACTATTACTATGAACACCAAAACATGCATTACGAAAGCTGGGGAAGTTGAGGGAGAGAGAGAGAGAGAGAGAGAGAGAGAGCATGAGATATGACAGAGGGAGAGAGAGAGAGAGATTGGAAAAAAAAGAGGGGAAAAGGAAAGGAGTGGAACAGAGAAATAAAGATATACACATATATAGATAGATAGATAAGTAGATAGATAGATAAGTAGATAGACAGATATATAAATAGATAGATAGATAGATATATAAATAGATAGATAGATAGATAATTAAATAAACAGACACAGACAGACAAACAAAGAGACAGGCAGACAGAGACAGACCCAAACACACAAAAAAAAAATGAACAGAGCTACAAAACGAAAACAACCCCCCCCAAAAAAAAAATATATATATATATATATATATAATAATAATAATAAATGAAATAACTTAATAATAATAATAAATAAACAAAAATAAACAAATAAACAAATAAATAAATAGAAAATCAAACCAAAACTGAACACGAAACACAATGCAGCATTACCAAAGGCGGGGGATGTTGCAAGCTCCCCACAACAGATACCTGACACCGCTTATCACACAGCGGAAATCACGGGCACCGTATCACCTTGTGTCTTCCCCAGGCACCAAACCTCACTAATGGAGAGAGAGATCTGAGATTAATTATGAATATCTAGAAGGTGGGGGAGTGGAGGAATTGAAGAGAAGCGGGGGTTAAGAGGAAGGGGAGGAGGGGAAGGAAAGAGAGGGAGAGAGAGGGACGGAGAGTTAAAAGGAAGAGGGGAAGGCGGAAGGAAAAGAGAGAGGGACGGAGAAGAGTTACAAGGAAGCGGGAAAAAAGAGGGGGAAGAGAGGAGAAAGGCGCGAGAGGGAGAAAGAAGAAAGAGAGAGAAGAGAAGAAGAGGATGAGAGGGGACGAGAGAGATGAAGAAAGGAAAAGAGAGAGAGGGCATAGATAGATAGATACAGAGAGAGAAAGAAAGCGAAAGACGAATAGAAAAAAAAAAATATCAGATAAGAAGAAGAAAAGAGACAAAAGCATATACAAAGACATTGAATTTATAACCCCCCCCTACAAAAAAAAAACAATACACGCTATATACACCCATCACAAAAAATAAAACAACATAAATAAAATGTTATAAACCATAATTAAAAAAAATAAGAAAAAAAACAAAAGATTGAAACCGGTCTGCATCCATCGCCTTCACCAGTTTTGCACGTATTTGTGGGCCAAAACGCCCTCGATCGAATCGTTTCGTCGTTGCCAATGATGATGAAACCTGACGGGAAAGCCCATGGGTATGTCTATTAGTTAATCTCTTCGTTTATATTCGTTAATGCTCTTCGTTATAATTCGTTTATGTCTCTTCGTTATATTTTATATCGTTATATCCTCTCGTATATATTCGTCTTTATATCTCTTCGTTATATTCGTTATGTCTCTTCGTTATATTCGTTATGTCTCTTCGTTATATTCGTTATGTCTCTTCGTTATATTCGTTTAGATCTCTTCATTATAATTCGGTTATATCTCTTCGTTATATCGTATGTCTTCTTCGTGAATACGGACAGAGAGGAGGAGGAGAGAGAGAGAGGTGAGAGGGAGAGGGAGAGGGGAGAGAGAGAGTGAAGAGAGAGAGCAGAGAGCCTGCGGACGAGAGATGAAGAGAGACAGAGGAGAGAGAGAGAAGAGAGTGGGGGGGATGATGAGCGACGGAGAGAGAGAGAGGGAGAAGGAGAGAGAGGAGAGAGAGAGAGAGAGAGAAAAAGAGGAAAGAGGATAGAGAGAGAGAAAGAGAAGAGAGAACTCGTAGAAAACGGAGAAGAGAGAGAGAAGAGAAGAGAGGGATGAGAGGTGGGAAGGAGAGAGAGAGGGAGGGAGAGAGAAAGGAGAGGAGAGAGGATGGAGAGAGAGAGAGGAAGGAGGGAAGAGAGAGGACGAGGGAGAGGCGATTAGGGAGATAGATAGATTGATCGAGGGAGAGACGAGAGGAATAAGAGAGGAGAGAGACAGAGATGAGACAGATGAGAGCGAGAGGAGAATGAGAGAGAGAGCGAATGATAAGGGAGAGAGAGGGAGAGAGACGAGAGAGAGCTCTAGGAGAGAGGAAGAGTGGGAGGGGAGAGAAGGAGAGAGAGGGAACGGGAGGGAAGGGAGAGAGGAGATAGAGAGAGAGAGAGAGGAGAGAGTGAGAGGAGAGAGGAGAGACTGCATAGAGAGAGAGGAGAGGGAGACGAGAGGGATCTAGAGAGAGGATGTGGAGATCGGAGGAGGATCAGGAGAGAGAGAGAGGCGGGGGGGGACGAGAGAGGAGAGAGAGAGAGGGCCCGAGGGGGGGGAGAGAGAGGAGAGCGAGGGAGAGACGAGAGCAGTGGAAGAGAGAAGAGAGGAGAGAGGAGAGAGTAGGGGGTGGGGGGGACGAGAGTTGACGAGAGAGCGAGAGGGAGAGAGAGTGATGATGAGAGGAAAGAGAGAGAGAGGATGAGAGAGAAGAGTGGGAGGGCGGGGGAGGGAGGGAGGGCGAGTGAGAGAGAGAGAGGAGAAGGAGGGAGAGAGAGAGAGGAGATGAAGAGCGGAGATGTCAAAAGACGAGGGAGAGAAAGAGGAGAGAGAGAGAGAGAGGAGACTGATGAGGAGAGGAGAGAGAGAGAGATAAAGAGTTAGCTAAAGAGATAGAGATAGAGAGAGAGAGAGACGAGAGAGAGAGTGAGGAGGGAGAGAAAGGGAGAGAGAGGGAGAGGAAGAGATGAAAGGAGAGGCGAGAGGGACGAGAGAGAGGAGAGAGGAGGGAGATGGGAGAGAAGGAGAAGGAGAGAGAGAGGGAGGGGACGAGAGAGAGAGAAAGAGAGGAGTAGAGGGGGGGGGGAAGAAAGAAGAGAGGGGGGGAGAGGGGAGGAGAAAGGAGGGGGAGGGGAGAGAAGAATGGAGAAAGAGATACGAAAATAGGGGGAGAAGAAGAAAGAGGAGAAGGGAGAAAGGAGAAAAAGAGAAAGAAAGAATGGAAAGGATAAGAAAGTGAGAGAGAGACGATGAAGAGGAGAGAGAGAGGGAGAGACGAGAGAGAGAGGAAAGAGAGAGAGAGAGAAAGACGAGCGAGAGAAGAGATAAGATCGAGGAGGGAGGGGAGCAGAGATGAGAGAGAGAGGAGAGAGAGGAGGAGAGTTGAGAGAGGAGAGGAGAGAGATAGCAGAGAGAGGAGAGGAGAGAGATAGCAGAGAGAGGAGAGGAGAGGGATCAGAGAGGGGGAGGGGGGGCGAGAGAGAGAGGGGGGGGGGGGAGAGGATGAGGGATAGGGATCGAAAGAGGGAGAGGAAAGAAAGACGAGAGGGAGAGAGAGAGAGAGGAGGGAGGGAGGGTAGGGATGGGAGGGAGCGAGACGAGAGAGAGAGAGATGAGAGACAGACGAGGAGAAGAGATCGACGGAGAGATGGAAGGATTGAGAGATCGAGAGAGAGAGAGGAAGAGGAGACCGATGAGAGAAAGACCCGAGAGAGAGGAGAGGAGAGAGAGAGAAGAGAGGAGAGAGAAAAGAGGGGGGGGGGGGGGCGAGAGAGATGGAGAGAGAGAGAGAGAGCATGAGAGAAAGAGAGAGATCAGGAGAGAGAGAGAGAAGAGGAGACGACGAGTGGGACGGGAGGGAGAGAGATGAGATGACGAGGGATGGAAGGGAGAGAGAGGAGAGACGAGAGGAGAGAGAGAGAGGGGGAGGGAGGAGGGAGAGAAGAAAGAGAGAGAGAGACGAGAGAGGGAGAGAGGATAAAAGAGTTATGACGGAGAGAGATAAGAGTTTTTAGAAAGAAAGGATGAGGATGAAGAGAGAGATTAAAGAGTTAGAACGAGAGAAGAGGAAGAGACGAGAGAGGAGGGAGTGAGAGAGAGAGGAGATGGAGAAAGGGACGAGAGAGAGTGAGAGGAGACAAGAGGAGAGAGAGAACCCGAGGACGAGAACTGCTCGGAGAGAGAGAGAGAGAGAGAGAGAGGAAGAGAAAGGGAGCGAAGAGGGAGAGGGAAGAAGAGAGGGATGAGGGAAAGAGGAGGGAGAGAGGAGAGGGATGAGAGAAGCGAGAGGAGAGAGAGAGCGGAGAGGAGAGAGGAGTACGAGGATGAGGACGAGAGAGAGAGAGGGGAGGAGAGAGCGGTGGAGAGAGAGAGAACCGAGAGAGAGAGATGAGAGAGGAGAGAGAGAGAGAGAGAGGGAGAGGGAGAGAAACTGAGAGAGAGAGATTGAGAAGATGAGAGATGAAAGGGCGGAGAGAGAGAGAGGGGGGGGGGGGGGTGGGGGGGGGGGGAAGGGGGGGGGAGAAGGCGAGAGAAAGAAGAGGGGCGGGGAGAGGAAAGAAAGGAAAAGAATGAAAGAAACAGAAAGGAAGAAACGAGGAGAGAGAGAGAGTAGAGAGAGGAGAACCGAGAGAAGAGGAGAGAGGGAGAGGGATGGAGACGAGGACGTGAGAGACGATGAGGATGGGATGATGGGAAGGAGACTGTGAGGACG
>NC_051392.1:39700993-39703493 GCF_015228065.2 Penaeus monodon
TTATTTTGTTTTATTTCTATTGTCTATTTCCTTTATTAAATTTTTCTGATTGACTTGTTTAATTTTATATTTTATTTTTATTTATTTATCTTATTATCATTATCTTTTTTTTTCCTGGATGGACGGATTATAGGAAGAACAGGAAGGGGGGAATAAAAGATAAATAGGAATAATAACAGAGAAAGAGAAAAGGAAAACAATTGAAGGAAGGAAAAAATGCGATAGAGATTTTTTTTTCTCACTCTCGAAATGATTTTTTTTTTTCGTATTTTTAAGACGACCGCGCGGTGGGCCGAGTGGTTGGAGCGTCGCCCGACTGTACAATCTCGGAGTTCGAGGTTCGAGTCCACCGGGCCTGCGCGTTGTTTTCACTTGGGGCAAGAGGAACTTCACTCGATTGCCAACAAAAAAAAAAAAAAAAAAAAAAAAAAAAAAAAAAAAAAAAAAAAAAAAAACACCGGGAAGAAGGCAATGGCAAACCACCGCTCTTAAAATTGCTAAAAACAAAAAAATCATGGAAGCCCATGATCGTCAGGCCGCGGTGGGCCGAATGGTGTTAGGAGCTTCGGACCTTCAAGACTGCCACGGACGGCAATTGAGTTCGAGGGCTCGGCATTTCACCGGCAGCCGCGTGTTCCCTTGGGAAATGGAAACTTCGCCCTCGTTGCCTCTATTTAGCACTTGGGGACGGGGGGGGGGGGCAAAGCCAGGCCCCAGGTGCAGTTGACGGCCGGGTCGGGGCCCGGTGGTTGCCTAGAGAGGGTTGGCGTCAGGAAGGGCATCCGGCCATGAAAGATGTCTGCCAGAACCTGATCAAATGGCTACCTCATTTATGATAAAGATAAAGCTAAGAAAAAGAAAAAAAAAATCGTACTTTTACGTGTTTATTATTTTTTTTTATGTAATTATTAATTACTTCCCCCGGGACTGAAATGCCCCAGAAATCTACGGGACGACACCCCGCGTTTCAATACAGGGCCAATCTAAAAAAAATCACCTTATGCTTTTTTTTTTTTGAAGGAAAAAAACAAAAAAACCCCACACAAAACAAAAAACAAACCCCAAAAACAAACAAATTCCCCAAAGAAACCATTTTTTGTTGTTTGTTTTCATTATCCATTTATTTTCACAAAAAAATTAATTTTTTTAATAGAAGAAAAAAGGGGGAAAAAAAATAAAAATAAAAAAAAAAAAAAAAAATAAAACCCAAATCCAAAAAAAAGTTTTTTAATTGTTTTTTATTATTATTATTATTTATATATATATAATATATATATATATATATATATTATAATAATAATAAAATATTTTTTATATATATATTTTTTTATATATATACTATTTTATATAATTATTATTTTTTTATTATATTATAAAATTTTAAATATAATATATTTTATTATATATTATTATATATATTATATATATATATTTTTGTGGGTGTTTTGTGGGTGTGGTGTGTGTGTGTGTGTGTGTGTGTGTGTGTGTGTTTTTGGGTGGTGTTTTTTGTGTGGGGTGTGTGTGTGGGGTTGGTGTGTGTGTGGGTGTGTTGTGTGTGTGTGTTATCATTTTTTATTTAAAAATTTCCCTTTTGTCTGGGATATCCATCATCATCATTATCACTTTCTCTCAACATACAAAATCATATAATTTTTGTTTTTTTCTCCTCTTTCTCATTTTTTAAATCTACTTCCCCTTTATTAATTCCCTTTTTCTCTTTCATCCCCTTCTCTTTTTAACCCCCCCCCCCTTTTTTTTCTTTCTAATTATCAATCTCATTTTAAAAAAATCCTCTTTTGATCAAAATTTTTCACACCCATACTCAAATTACCATATATAAATCAAATTTAACCCGTTTTCCCTTTGGGTCTATCATTAAAATTTACATTTTAAATTGCCACATTAGCATTATCTTTTCTTATCACATCTTTCGAAATTTTCCCCCTTTTTCCAAAAAATTTTTTTATCTTCCACTTTATAGAATCTTATCATCATTATTTTTCCCCTTAAATTTTCAAAATCCTCTACCATTTTTAATTTCCCCCCGGTTTTTTTTTATCACCCTTTTTTTTTTTCTTTTTCTTTCCCTTTTCCCAAATTTTAAAAATAAAAATTTCCCCCAATTTTCCCTTCCCTATTTCCCTTTTGCTAATTAAACCCTTTTTAATTATCCCCTTTTTAAAAAAAATCCACCTTTATTATCCACCTTTTGCTAATTTCCCCTTCCTAATTTCCCCCCCTTTCCCCAATTATCCCCCTTTAATTATCCACCTTCGCTAATTTTCCCCCCAATTTTAACCCCTTTTTGCTAATTATCCACCTCCCCTAATTATCCACCCTTTCTAAACCACTTCGCTAATTATCCCCTTCCTAAATTTTCCAAATTCGCCACCCCTTTTTTTTTTTTAATCTATTTCCTTTTTCCAAATTTTCCCCTTTTTTCCCCTTTATCAAAAACTATTATTTTAAACCCCCATCTTTTTTAATTATTCCCTTTTCC
>NC_051392.1:39735993-39738892 GCF_015228065.2 Penaeus monodon
TATATATATATATATATATATATATATATATGTATATATATACATGTTTTTTTCATATATTTTTCTTTCTTTTTCTTTTTTTTTTACTCTTTGGTCTTTTATTAATACTTTTTATTTGTTTTATCATTATTTCTGTTTAACTTTTATTCTTACTTTCTTTTTGCTTGTTTCATTTTTTCCCTTCTCTTGCAATTTTAACTGAAATATGTATATATGTATATATACATACGTGTATATATATATAAATGTATGTAAGTATATGTATATATATGTATGTATATGTATATATATTTATATATGTCTCTAATGTATATATACACACATATGTGTATATATATGTACACAAGTATATATACATATGTATACATAAGTCCTCGCGGCGCGCTTCCTGAGAGGCATCTGGCCCTGGAGGAGGAGCCGCCTGCTGCCCGAGGCGCTGGTGCTGCAGCCAGACGCCCGCGCGGCGGCGGGAGCCTCGGGCGGCGGCGGCGGCGGCGGCGGCGCCATCGTGCCCTTGGCCTCGAACAGGAGGCGCTGGAAGCTGGGCTTGTTCTCGGCGAACCTGGTCTCGCTCTCGGCGCTGAGGAACGTCCCCGCGGCGCCGTCTTCGCCCGGCATATCGGTCGCCCTCCCCACGCGCGTTATCTGCCTCTCGGGGGCAACAGGCAGCTGGTGGGCGGCGCAGAGTCGATGCCTGGGCGGAGCAAGTGAGGACCAGGGTGTTGCCCAGGCAGCAGGCTCCCTCTCGACACGATATATGTATATATATTATATTTTTTTTATTATTATATATATATGTTATATTATTATATATATTAAATTATTATTATGATATTAATTGTGTGTGTGTGTGGTGTGTGTTGTGGTGTGTGTGTGTGTTGTGTGTGTGTGTATTATATATATGTATATATACATATATATTATATATATATATATTATATATATATTATATTTTATTATAGTATTATCTATTATAGATATATTATATATATTATATTATATATTATATATTATATGCATATATAATGTGTATATATATATATGTTATATATGTATTCTTTTTCTTTAACGGTAGGTTCATGTCTGAGCCGCCGTGGTCACAGCATGATACTTATTGTAGGTTTCATGTGTGATGCTCTTGGAGGAGTACGGTGGTAGGTCCCCAGTTCCTTTCCACGGAGAGTGCAGGTGGTACCTTTTTTAGGTAATCATTCTCTCTATTTATCCGGGCTTGGGACCAGCACTTGACTTGGGCTGGCTTGGCCACCCAGTGGCTAGGTAGGCAATCAAGGTGAAGTTCCTTGCCCAAGGGAACAACGCGGCGGTCGGTGACTCGAACCCTCGAATTCAGATTGCCGTCGTGAGTCTTGAGTCCGACGCTCTAACCATTCGGCCACCGCGGGCTTGACAATCATGGGCTTCCATGATATTTTCTTAGCAATATAGAGCGGTGGTTTGCCATTGCCTTCCGCCCGGTGTTTTTATCGAGTCACCATCTCTATTTACCCGGCACTGACTTGAGCTGGCTTGGCCACCCAGCGGCTAGGCAGGCAATCGAGGTGAAGTTCCTTGCCCAAGGGAAACAACGCGCCGGCCGGTGACTCGAACCCTCGAACTCAGATTGATATATATGTATATATATGTATATATATATATATATATATATATATATATATATATATATATGTGTGTGTGTGTGTGTGTGTGTGTGTGTGTGTGTGTGTGTGTGTGTGTGTGTGTGTGTGTAATAATGATAATAATAATAATAATGATAATCGGTTTATTGATTTTCATGAAGCCAGAGGCTGAAAATATACATAGAAATACAGATAAAGAGACAAATTATATATACATAAACATATAAACAACACACAACAAAGTAAACTAACAATCTATAACAACAAAATAAACAGATTCATTCAAAGGTGTCCAGGGGGGGTAGCTGCTGACAAATTGAGGCGAAGTGGTCATTGAGAGCATCTGCTGCATCACTGGGGCTAAGGTTGCTGGTGCATGGAAACGTGAACGGCCGATTTGCAAGGCCGCACAGCTCCCGAACTTTTCCGTACCATTGGCTGGGCTGCAGGTGTTGTAGTTTGTTGTGGTAGAAGGTTTTCTTGGCTGTTTTTATTTCCCTGATGACTGTGTTTTGGAGTGATTTGTAGGCGGTGATGTTGTGCGAGTGGAAGGCTTGATTTCTCTGTTGAATGAGGCGTTTGATGCGGCCCGTGATCCAAGGCAGGTCCGATGGGTGTGTGCTGAGTGACTTTTCGGGAAAGATGTGGTGAAAAGTCATAGTGACAGATAGTAGTGCCACTTGTCCTTCACATCAACAGCGGTAAGAACGTCAGTCCACGGGTGTTGGGTAATCCACTGCCCAAACTGTATGATTGAGGACTGTGTGAGTGGCCTGTATTTCCTGGTCTTGGTCTGCTTTGGCTGAGAGACGGTGGGCGAAGGCAGCCATAACACTGATACGTGTCTGCTGCGGCCGACAGGAGAATACGGTAGAGGAGGCTGGTACCAGTCATGTAAATAAGTAAGGATCAAATCCAGGGTTCTTTGTTCATAAGTGGGAAAGTTTACTACTTGTGACAGATGGAGCTCATTTTGCAAGTCGAAAGTGTCTATTTCATTAAAATCACCACATATTATCATCTTGCATGACGGGTATCGCACGCGCAGAAGGTCAGTGGTGTGGGTCAGGTGGCTGAGTAGCAGTTGTTTGGTGGGGGCTCGTGGGGGGTGGTAAATCACACAGCGGATCCACGTGTGTGTGTGTGTGTGTGTGTGTTTGTTTTATATAATATAATAATTTATATTTATATATATAATATAATATATACATATATATAAATATTATATATATAATATATTTATATATATAATAATATATATA
>NC_051392.1:39743992-39746148 GCF_015228065.2 Penaeus monodon
AAAGAAAATAAGAAAATATGAGAAGAAAATTTGAACGAGAGAAGAAAAAAAAAAATACAAAGAAAGACAAGATAGAGTGTTTTCTTTTTTTCCATTTATCCTTTGCATTTTTTTTTTTTTTTTCATTTATAATTTCGTCAATAATTTTAGAAACATTAATGATAATGATCATGACGTTATTTTAAAAAATGATCATCATTACTAAAACAATATGAATAGTAGCATGGATATATAATTCATATATTTGCAAAGACTCACACACACACACACACACACACACACACACACACACACACACAAACACACACACACAAATATATATCATATATAATATTTATTCATATATATTTTAATATATATATATATATATATATCGTCATTAGTGATATTCAAATGAAAACGCCATTTATCATATATTATCATGTCTGTCTATATGGCTATATATCCCTTTCTATAAAAACACGTGTCTGTCTTTAACTAAACGTGTCTGTCTATCTGTCTATCGGTGCCTCTCCCTCTATCTACTTCTGTTGGTGATAATTTTTTTTTTTGAAATCATCATGATCATCATTATTAATGTTTCTATCGTTATTGTCGAAATGATTAACAGTGAAAATTTTGAAATTGAGAGGAAACCTGTCATTGATCAAAGTTGCAATGAAAGTGTTATTTTTAAGTAGCAAGATTGCTCCTTCAGTTGTTAGCTTTGTTACTCAAGTCACGAATGAGAGTGAGGAGGAAAATGACTCATGATGATAATGGTGGTGGTGGTGATGATGATGAAGATAATGATGCTGGTGATGATGATGAAGATGGTGATGATGGTGATGATGATGGTGGTGATATGATGCATGTATGTATCTCCAGTGCGTCCGTGCTGGGATGAATTTATACAGAGACTATGATTCTGGTGCTATAAATATCTGGCAGGAAGAGGGCAAACATAATGAGGAGGTGAGGAGGATAAAGAGGATAGGGAAGGGGAAGAGGAGGAGGAGGGGGGAGGAAAGAGGAGGAGGAGGAAGAGGAGAAAGAGGAGAAAGAGGAGGAGGAAGAGGAGGAAGGGGAGAAGGGGGAGAAGTAGGAGGAGGAGGAGGAGGAAAGGGAAGAAGGAAGAAGAGTAAGGGGAGGAGGAGGAGGAAATGAAGAAGAAAAAAAAGAGAAAATGGAATTAGAAATAAAAAGAAGAAGATGGAAAAAAAACAAGACGAAGAAGGAAATGAAAAAAAAAACGAGCATTAACACCTTCCACAAGAACAAAAAATTAACAAAAAGAATAATAAAAAAAAAAATCACAAAAAATTGAAAATATGATCCCGACCCGAACACGCTAATATATGCAAAATTGACACGTATGATAATGAATATCTCCACATTCTTTACATAATATAATCGACACATATAATCGAAATCGGTTTAAATACCTCTTGTATTGTATTCATTCTCATTCATACCCTTTTGCAACATTTGTCAACATGAATACGGTCCGCGCTAGTATATATCCTTGAGATATATGTATATGATATATATTCTATCTTTAAATACATCTCTTGTATTGATATTCATTCTCATTCACTCCCGTTCACGCCTTTTGCAACATCTGTCAACGTGAATACGGTCCGCGCTAGTATATATCCTTGAGAGATGTTGCGTGTTTTCATCGTGCAAGGAGCTGGAAGGAAATTAGCCATTTTAGCTTATAAGGTTTTTGTTTTGTGTTTTCTCGGTTGGTGCTGTGGTGGCGATGGTGGTGGTGATGTTGGAGGGATGTTGGGGGGGGGGGTGATGTTGGGGGGATGTAGGAGGGATTGGGGGGGTGATGGTGGTGGTGATGTTGGAGGGATGTTGGGGTGGGGGGGTGATGTTGGGGGGGGGGGGGTGATGGTGGTGATGTTGGGGGTGGGTGGGTTATTATCATTACTATTATTATGATGATGATGATGATTATTGTTATTATCTTTATTATTATTATTATTATTATTATCATTATTATTATTGTTATTATATTAATATCAATAATGATGATAACAACACCAATGATGATGATGATGATAATGATAATAATAATAATAATAATAATAATTATTATTATTATTATTATTATTATTTAATTATATTATTATCATCATCATCATCATGTTGTTCCATTAATACAT
>NC_051392.1:39746248-39748748 GCF_015228065.2 Penaeus monodon
AAAAAATTAACCTAAAATAAGCAATTATAACAAACTTTAACCTAAAATAAACAAAAACAAGAACAAACAATAACCTGAAATAAACAAGAGAAGTAAAATATAACCAAAGATGAAAAATAACAATAAATTAGAATAAAAACAAACGAACAATAACTTAAAATAAACAACTGAAGACAAACAACTGAAGACAAACAATTTAAAACAAACAATTTAAAACAAACAATTTAAAACAAACAACTTAGCATAAACAAGATAAACAATAACAACAAGAAGCTCCAAATATTTTTTGATAAACAATAAACTACAATAAACAATAATAAAACTCAAACAGCCTGAAATAAGCAATAATAACAGTAAACTATAACTTAAAAATAACAATAACATTAACAATAAACAATAAATAAAAACAAACGATAACCAAAAAAACAAAAACAAGAACAAACAATAAACAAATAATAAAAAACAAAACAAAGAATAAACAAGAACATACGATAACCAAAAAAATAAACAAGAACAAACAATAACTTGAAACAAAAACAAGAACAAGAAAAAATATATATCAATTTCCTTGTCTCTTTAAATTCGAAACTTTTTTTTTTTTTACTTTTTTTCTCTTCTTTTCTTTTAATTATTAATTTTGAACTTTCTTACTGTTCTCGCTCTATTTTATTATTTTTTTGTTTTATGCAAATCAATTTAATTTCTGATAAAATTTTCGGAAGATATAGGCCTACATTTCAGAGCATGTTAGGCGTCATTAGTATAAAATTTTCAAAAGATTCAAGATTGTAAAATATATATATATAATAAATAAATGAATAAATAAATAAATAAAGCAACAATTGATAAATAATTTAGGTTTAGAAATGATGTGAGACGAAAATCCACAAAGGGTGTAAAATATTTTTTTCTTTTCTCTTTCTTCTCTTTCTCCTTTCTCTTCTCTCTTTCTCTCTTCTCTCTCTTTCTCTCTTCTCTCTTTTTCTCTCTTTTCTCTTTTTTCCTTGTTTTTTATTTTTATTTTTATTTTATTTTTTTCTCTTCTCACTTTGAGATACGAAAATATTAAACGCTGCTATATTAGTTCCACTGTTTGTTTTTTATTCATTTTTTATTTAATTTCATTTGTTATGATATATAGAATAAAAAAAAAAAAAAAAAGTGAATGGCAGATTTTTTTTTTTAAGTCAGACGACCATCTTATCTAAGGACTACGAACATATACTCATACTGATAATCCGCTGTAATTTCAGCTTTATTCTGATCCAACCTATTCCGCGAGAGTAATTTCCCTCCCGAAAATTAATGCCAACCTTTAAAAGAAACGAAACCTTAAGATAATAATAAAAATAAAATAGAATAAGGAGAAAAATAATCTGAATTCAAAATAAAATACGTCCGACTCCCTCTTCCTTCTTCTTATTAGCAGTTTCTTTGGCGCGAAAATCCAGTCTCTCCCCGGCGGCCATCGGAGGTGGACGTGCTTTTCGATTCTCTCCCGAAATATTAAAGGAATATCCGCTGAATGAAAGGTAAAAAAAAAAAAAAAAAAAAAAAAATAATAAAAAAAGATAAAGCGGAAATTGTTTTTCTTTTCTTTTTTAATTAGAATAATTATTTGTTCTGTGTCGTGGAAGTTGGAAGGAAAATGATAAATAATAATAATAACAATAAACAAAATAATAAATAAAATAATAATAATGATAAAAGATAATTAATATTCAAAATCAAACTAATTTTGAATTAAATTAAACCAGTTTTTTTGGCTGAATCAGTTTTAATCTAAATCAGAAAGTTTCAGTTTAAGGTTAAATTAAGTTCATTTAAGTTCGTTTTGGGTTAATTTTATTTTTTTATTATTATTTCTTATTTGTCTATTTGTTTGTTTATTTTTCTTTTTTGTCGATTTTTTTTTCAGGTTTGAAGCTTCGGTAAATTAGGTTAAAAGGGATTGGTTTAAGTCGAGTCCGAATTGGCCCTTATATCTATCTATCTATCTATCTATCTGTCTATCTATCTATCTATCTGTCTATCTATCTATATATATATATATATATATATATATATATATATCTTCTTCTCTTTTCTTCTTCATCTGTCTTCTTCTTTCTCTTCTCTCTCTCTTCTTCTTCGTTTTCTCTCTTTTTCTTATTCTGCTTCTTATTCTTGCTCTTCTTCCTTTTTCTTTTTATTGTTGTTACTATTATATTTTTTCTTATTTTTCTTCTCTCACATTCTCTCTCTATCTATCTATCTATCTATCTATCTATCTACCATTCTGTCTTCTATTCTTCTCTTCTCCTTTTCTCTTATCTATTTTATCCTTCTCTCATTCTCTCTCTTTTCTCGATTATGCTCCTGTTTCACTCTGTCCTCGTTGTGCCTACATGTCAACATGTTAATGTCTCAGTTTGTTACCATATCCTACTCGGTGTTGTTTGTTTTGTACTTCATATGTGTATGTTGGTGTGTGTTACTGTCTTGTGTGTGTGTTGTGTTG
>NC_051392.1:39756248-39758748 GCF_015228065.2 Penaeus monodon
GATAGATCAGCTGAGGCGGTCACAAACCTTGCAACTGCTGTACATCATGAACAACTGGGTGTAAGGTGATCAGCTGATGTGAAATGCGAAGAAGAATTTGTGATTAACGAAAGCTGTTGATGGCTGTTTTGACTTGCAAGTAATTTTCATCAATGGAAAGAACTTTGTTGTTAAACAAGGAAGATTACTGTCTGTGATTTTTTTTTCTGTATCGTTTTTTTTTCTTTTCTTTTTTTTTTGTAAATTTTCAAGAATTTTATAGCTTATGTTTATTATTTTGATTTTGAAGATGTAGAATGAACTTCTGAACTTCCTTAAACGAGGAAATACTTTCTCTGTATAAGGAATAAAGCTATATTTCGGCATAGCAATTTAATTTGAAGATATTCCTTACTAGAAAACCCCAAATGTTTTTTTCTGCAGAACTACGAAGTTTTACGTTTAATTTTGAGCAAGCAGTCCCCTCGGTCAGCTGTTCCGAATCGTCTTCGTTAAATTTTGATAATGAGAGTAGGAGATCCTCGCTTCCTTTCTCTTACTTTCTCTCTCTCTCTCTCGATTTCTCTAGATATCTTTCGATCTCTCGTTCTCTCTCTCTCTCTCTCTCTCTCTCTTTCTCTATATATTTCGATCTCTCTCTCTCTCTCTCTCTCTCTCTCTCTCTCTCTCTCTCTCTCTCTCTCTCTCCTCTCTCCTCTCTCTCTCTCTCGATTTCTATAGATATTCTTTCGATCTCTCGTTCTCTCTCTCTCTCTCTCTCTCTCTCTCTCTCTCTCTCTCTCTCTCTCTCTCCTACACACACACCACGCACGCACGCACGCACACACCACACACACACACACACACACACACACACACACACACACACACACACACACACACACCACACACACAATATATATATATATATATATATATATATATATATATATATATATATATATATATATTTATATATATATATATGCATAGACACATTATAACCAACAATAACCCCAACAAAAAAGCGAACGACTCACAAAAACGCGGCAAGAATAACGGCCGTGTTCTTCCCAAAGACGAGGAAGAACAGGGTGATGTTATCTTCCTCAGTTCAAAGAGGTATTTCCCCCAAAGGCAAACGACGACTTGTTATTATGTTGTGTTTATGTTACTGTTTGTGTTATCTCTTGTTATTCTTGTAACACAACTAGAGGAATAATCCCAAAGTTGAATTTTAGGTGAAGATGGGTATCACGGTTAAACGCACATAGGTATTCATGTGTATACTTACATGTGCGTTATACAGGTGTACGTAAAACATTTCCTAAGATAGACCAAATGCCTTGAGGGTACAGACAAACTGGAACCAGCTTCCCGTCCCAAACATTCTCTCTCTCTCGCTCTCTCTCTCTCTCTCTCTCTCTCTCTCTCTTCTCTCTCTCTTTCTCTTTTTTCTCTTTCTCCTCTCTCTCTCTCTCTCTCTCTCTCTCCTTCTTCTCCTCTCGTCTCCTCTCTCTCTCCTCTCTCTCCTCTCCCTTCTCTCTCTCTCTCTCCTCTCCTCTCTCTCCTCTTCTCTCTCTCTCTCTCTCTCTCTTCTCGTCTCTCTCTCTCTCCCTCTCTCTCTCCCCTCTCCTCTCTCCTCTCTTCTTCTCTCTCTCCTCTCTCCTCCCTCCTCTCCCTCCTCTCTCTCTCTCTCTTCTCTCTCTCTTTTCCTCTCTCTCTCTCTCTCTCTCTCCCTCCCCCTCTCTCTCTCTCTCTCTCTCTCTCTCTCCTCTCTCTTCTCTTCCTTCTCTCTCTCTCTCCTCTCTCCTCTCTCCTCCTCTCCTCCCTCCCCCCCCCTCTCTCTCTCACGTAATACTGTATCTCTGTTAGCTGTGTCTCCATATTTATCCGTATCAGCCTTTGGTTTTGTTGGTAACGTTACTATCTTGACAAATTGTGTATTCAGTGGTAATGTAGTCAGCATATTTCTTGTCTTTTTCAAGCTAATAAGATACATCGTTTTTTTTTTTAATTCCTGCTTCTGTTATTTAAATCATTGGTTATATAAGTATATATATATATTTTTTTCTTTCTTTCCTTCTTTCTTTCTTTCTTTTTTTGTCAAGACTCTTTCCTTTCCTTTCTCCTTTTTTTTCTCTGTTTTCATTCTCTTTTTGTGGTATACTTGAAGAAAAGGTTTCAAATCTGTCTTGAGGAGGAATTTTGTATTGTTTTTAGTTTTTAGTATTTCTGTACGTCCGTATATATTTCTCTCTCTCTATTTCTATTTATATATATATATATATATATATATTGTATTGTGTAGTCTCTCTCTCTCTCTTTCTCTTTTCATACATACATGCATATATATATATATATATATATATATATATATATATATATATATATGTATATATATATATTGTATTATTGTATCTATTTGTTTTCTCTCTCTCTTTCTCTCTTTCTTCCTTTCCTCTCCACTTTCTGTTCAAATTCCATCTGACATTAGAATACAAATTCAGGTAAAATATAA
>NC_051392.1:39771248-39773748 GCF_015228065.2 Penaeus monodon
TCACTACCCTCCCTCCTCTATGCTTTTTGTCCTCACCTATCCCTCCCTACTCTATCCCTCTCTATCCCTCCCTACTCTCTCTCCTCTATCTCTCCTCTATCCTCTCTCCTCTATCCCTCTTTTATCCTTCCTTTATCCACCTCCCTTCCTTTCTCCCTATCCTCCCTCTTCCCTCCCCCCTACCCCCTCCACCCTCACCCCCCTCCTCCTAGAATGAGTTATGTAATGTACAGGTTGGTTGGGCTTCCGTGTACACCGTGGAATGTGTACATCGTCACATACACCTACACGCACGTATCCACAACACCCTATACCCTTGTACCCAAAATACCTACGCTCTGCCCACCCCGCCCACCCCACACCCACTGCCCACCCCTCGCCCACTGCCCACCCCGCCCACCCCGCGCCCACTGCCCACCGAAAACGACCCAGATGCCCACATACCCTCTCCCCTCCCTCTTCCCTCGCCCCCCCTCTTGAACATACCCACCCAGACAGTCATATACGCACATACCTTCTCTTCCTTTCTCTTTTGTGTGTGTGTGATAGATAGATGGATAGATAGACAGATAGATAGATGGATAGATAGACAGATAGATAGAGAGAGAGAGAGAGAGAGAGAGAGAGAGAGAGAGAGAGAGAGAGAGAGAGAGAGAGAAGCAGAGAAAGAGAGTGAAGAAGAGAGAGAGAGAGAGAGAGGAGAGAGAGAGAGAGAAGAGAGAGAGAGAGAGAGAGAGAGAGATACAGAGAAAGGGAAAGATACAGAGAGACAAAGAGAGAGAGAGAGAGAGACACCAAACACCTTCACCTGACTCTGGGCACCGAGTTGGGTCCGACGCCAAGCCCATTCATCTATTTTCATTCATTTTCGTTCATTCAACAAGGCGTATTACTCTCCCTTATCTCTGCCTTGTTACCATGACAACGGCACATACGCACGCACGCACACACACACACACACACACACACACACACACACACACACACACACACACACACCACACACACACACACACACACACACACACACATACATACACACACACATACATACACACACACACACACACCCTCTCTCTTTCACCCTCGATCGATTACCCCCTGAGGATGCGTGTGGATATTTTTGTGTGGGGTATTTTATGTGTAGTGGTATTTTTTGTGGGGGTATTTTTTGAGGGGGGGAGGGAGAGAAAGAGAGAGGAGAGAGAGAAGGAGAGAGAGGAGGAAGAGAGGAGAGAAGAGAAAAGAGAGAGAGAGAGAGGGGAGAGAGAAAAGAGGAGAGAGGAGAGAAAGGGGGGGGGGGGGAAAAAAGAAAGAAGAGAGAGAGGGGAGAAGAGAGAATGAAGGAGAGAGAAGAGAGAAAAGAGAGAGAAAGAGAAGAAAAAGAGAAGAGAAGGGGAAGAAAGAGAGGAGAAAAGAGAGAAGGGGGTTTGCAACTCAGGTTTAACCTCCCCCCCCCCCCCTTCGGTTCGTACCTTGCCCTCCCCAGGTTTCAAGGCTTTCCCCCCCCCCCCCTCCTCCCTCTCTCTCTCTCTCTCTCTTTTTCTCTCTCTTCTCTCTTTCCTCTCCCCCTCCCTCCCCCCGCCCCCCCCTCTCTCTCTCTCTCTTCCTTTCCCCCTTTTCGCTCTCTCTTTCCTTCTCACTCTCTCTCTCTCTTTCTCTTTTCTATTTCTCGCCTCTCTTTCTCTCTTTCTATTCTCACAAATTGAGCCTAAATATATATAACAAAAGGTCAGGCCAGGTCACGGTATCTTCAATGGCCCACTTTGCCTCAACCAGATGTCCTTGCCGGCACTAATACCTCCCCCCCCTTCATTCCCCTCCCCCCTGCCCTTCCCCCTTCCCCTCCCCTTTCATCCCACCCTTCCTCCTCCTCCCCTTCCCCCTCCTCCCCCTTCCTCCTCCTCCCCTTCCCCCTCCCCCTTCCCCCTCCCCCTTCCCCTTCCCCCTTCCCCCATCCTCCCCCTTCCTCCTCCTCTCCTTCCCCCTCCCCCTTCCCCCTCCTCCACACCCAATACCCGCTACATATACACCGGCGGATCTGTGACTCCGTCTCCCTTGCCCGTCTCCCTTGCCCATTGCCCCTGATTCATGCCCCTCTCCCTCCCTCCCTCCCTCCCTCCCTCATTCTCTCCCTCCCTCCCTCACTCACTCACTCATTCTCTCCCTCCCTCCCTCACTCACTCACTCATTCTCTCCCCCCCTCCCTCCCTCACTCCTTCCCCACCCCTCCCTCCCTTTCCTTCCTCCCTCCTTCCCCCCCCCCCACCTCCCCCCCTATCCTCCCTCCCATCCGCCCTCCCTTCCTCCCATCCTCATTCCCCCCCTCCCTCCCTTCCCCCCCCTCCCCTCCCTCCCTCCTTCCCTCCTTCCCTCCCTGTACCCCTACCCTTACTACACATGCTCGGCACTCCTCTATTTTCTCAAGGTAATGCGAGATGTCGGTGGAGATGCACTTGAAAGGAGGAGAAAGTGAGGGAGAGTGAGAGAGAGGGAGGAA
>NC_051392.1:39781248-39803748 GCF_015228065.2 Penaeus monodon
ATAGATACCCACACACCAACCACAACACACACAAACAACAACACACACACACACACACAAAACCCCACACACACAAACCCACACCACACACCAAAACAACACACACACACGGCCAAAACACAAAGCCCCAAAAAACAAAGCACCACACAAAAGCACACGTTAAAAAAACCCCCTTTTCCTCCTTTCCCCGTCCCTTCCCCCTTCCTATAAAACCTCCTAAGGTTCGTTAACCTTTTTCCCAAAACCCACCTGTTTTCGGACGAGGCAGCTGGAAATTTTTGAGCTTTTTTTTGCCCCAAACTGTTTTGGCCGTACCCTTTTTTTTCTCCCTTCCCTGGGTTTTTCCCCCTCTTTCCCTTTTTTTTTTTTTTTTTTTTTCTTTTTTTTCTTTTTTCTTTCTTTCTTTCTCTTTCTCCCTTTTTCTTTCTCTTCTCCTCTCTCTCTCTCTTCTCCCCTCTTCTTCCCCTTTTCTCTCTCGTCTCTCCCCTTTTCCTCTCTCCTTCTTTTCTCTCTCTCTCTCTCTCGTTCTCTCTCTCCTCTCCCTTTTCTTCCTCCCTCTCTCTCTCCTCCCTCTCTCTCTCCCCTCTCCTCTCTCTCTCCCCTCATCTTCTCTCCTCTCTCTCTCTTTTTTTTTCCCTCTCTCCCCAATGGGGAAAAGATAAAGAGAGGGGAAAAAAAGAAAAGGGGGGAGGGGGAGGAGGGGGGATAAAAGGAAGAAAGGATGGAGAAAGAAGGGAAGAGGGGAGGAGAGGGAAAAAAAAAGGAGAGTAAAAAGAGAGAAAGAAGGGGGAAAGGAACAGAGGGGGAAGAGAAAGGGGAAGGGGAAAAGGGAAGAGGAGAAAAGAGGGAGAGGAAAGGAGGAGAAAGAAGGGAAAAGGGGGAAAAGAGGAAGAGAAGGAGAGGAGAAAAAAGGGGAAAAGGCTGGGGAGGCGACGGAGGAAGCGACCCCCCAGGGGAGGTTTGGGACGCCAGGGGGGCCCGGGAAAACCCCAAATGGGCAAAAAGAAGTACTAAAAAATTGCTATTCCCCCCCCAAAGGATTCGGAAATCCCCCCGATTCGGGGAAAACCTGCCTAGCTCCCAGTCTTTGGGCGTCCTAATCTGGGGGGGTTTGGTTTTATCCAACCCCCTCCACCTTTTCCTCCACCCCTTTTCCAAATTCCCCCTCCAACCCCCTCCTCCCCCCTTTTTCCCTTTTTCCTTTTTTTTCCTCCCCTCTCCCCAACCCTTCACCCGGGCCCCGCCCCCCGCTTTAAATTACTTCCCTTTCCCCCTTCTTTGGAAACTTCCCCCGGGTTTTTTTTTTTTTTTTCAACCTTCCTTTCTCTTCCCTTTCTCTTTTTTCTTCCCAAAACCTCTTTTCCCCTTCCCTTTTCTTTTCCCCCTTTTCTTCTCTCTCTTTAATTTCCCCTTTTCCCTTTTTCTTTTTTTCTCTTTCTTTTTCTTTTTTTCTTCCTCTTTTCTTTTATCCTTTCCCCCATTTTTCCCTCTATCCTTCGCCCCTTTTTTTTCTTTCTTTACCCTTTCTTTCCTCCCTCTACCTCCCCCTTTATCATTCCTTTCCCCCTCTTCTTTTTTTTCCCCAAAACCCCAAAAACCCCTCCACCTTTTAACCCTCCCTTTTTTTCCCCCTTTTTTTTTCTTTCCCTTTTCCTTTTTTTTCCTTTTTTTCTTTTTTTCTCTTCTTTTTTTCCCCTTTCCCCCCCTCTTTCCCCCTCTCCCCCTTCCCTTTCCCCCTTTTTTGTCTTTTTCCCCTTTTTTCCCCTTTTTTTCTCCCCTTTTTCTTTTTCTCTTTTTCTTTTTCTCTCTCTTAAACCCTTTCCTCTCTTTTTTTCTTGTCTTCCCCTTTTCTCTCCTTTCCCACCCTTCCCCCCCAAATTTAATTTTTTTCCCTTTCTCTTCCTTTCCCTTGGGCCATTTTTTTTCCCCTTTTTTTCTTTTTTTTTCCAAAGGTTTTTTTTCCCCCTTTTTTTTTTTTTTTTTCCCCTTTTTTTTCCCCTTTTCTTTTTCTTTTTTTTTTTTTTTTTTAAATTTTTATTACCTTTTTCTTTTTTCCCCCCCCCCTTTTCCCTTTTTTTCCTTTTTTTTCTTTCCTTTTTCTTCCCCCTAAATAAAAACCCCCAAATAACTCTAAATAAAATTAACCCTTTTTTCCCCCTACCCCTCCCCACCCCCTTTCCCCCTTTTCCCGCTCCCTCCCTTTCCTTCCCCCTTTTTTCCTTCCACCGCCCTTCCCCCAATTCTCCCCCCCTATTTAAAAAAAAAACCCCCTTTTTCTTTAAAAAATTTCCTTTCCCCCCTTCCCCCCCCCTTTCCCCCTCTTCCCCCAAACCCCCCTCTCTCCCCCTTTCCCCCTTCTCCCCCCCCACCCCCTCCCCTTCCCCTCTCCCCCCCCCCCCCCTTCACCCTTTTCTCCCCCTCCCTCTCCCCCCCCTCCCCCTCCACCCCCCCCCTCTCCCCCCCCCTCCCTCCTTTTCCCCCCCCCATCCCCTTCTCCCCCCCCCCCCCCCCCCCCCCACCCAACCAAAAAAAAAGGAAAATTCCCCCCCTTTTCCCCCTTCGTATTTCCCCTGACCCCGGTTTAGGCTTTCCCTTTTTTTTTTGGGGGTTTTGGCCCCTTTCTCCTTTTTTTTTTTTTGGGAGGGAGGGGTACGGGGGGGGGGTAGGGGGGGTTTTTAAGGGGTTTTGGGGGGATTTTTAAATTTTTTGGGAAGGGGGGGGGATGGGGGGGAAGAAAGGGGGGAAATTAAAAAGTTGGGGTGGGGGGCCCGGGGGGGGGGAATTTAAAATGGGGGGGGAAAGGAAATTTAAGGGGCGGGGGGGGGGGAAAGAAAATTGGGGTTTGGGGTGATTGGAAAAAAAAAAAAAAAAAACTGGGGGGCCTGGGGGGCCGGGGGGAGGGCTCGGGGGCCCCCCCTTTTCTCTTTTCTTTTTTTTCCCCCTCCTTTTTCCTTCCCCCTTTTCCCCTTTTTTTTTCTCCCTTTTTTCCCTTCCCCTTTCCCCCTCCTCCCCCCCTTCCCCCTTTTCTTTTCTTCTTTTTCCCCTTTTTTTTTTTTTTTTTTTTCCCCCTTTTTTTTTTTTTTTTTTTTTTTATTTTTTTTTTTTTTTTTTTTTTTTTTTGGGGGGGGCCCGGGGGGAAAAAATTGGGCCCAAATTTTCTTTTGACGTTTTTTTTTTCTTGGGTTTTTTTCTTTTATTTTTTCCCTTCCCCCTTTTTTTTTTCTGTTTTTCCCCCCCCCCTTTTCCTTCTTTCCCTTTCCCTTTTTTTTCCCCCTTCCCCCCCCCTACCCCCCCCCCTTCCCCCCTCCCTCTCCCCCCACCTTTCCCTCTCCCTCTTCCCCCTTCCCCCTTCTCCCCCCCCCACCCCTTCCCCTTTTTCCCCCCTCCCCCCCCCCCCCCCAAAACCCCCCCTTTTCAAATTTTGTTTTTTTTCCCTTTTTAAAAATTAAAAATTCCCCCTCTTTAAGAAAGGGGAAGAAGAAATGAGGAGGAAAGGTAAGGGAGGCGAGGGGAAGGAAGGAGGGGAATGGAGAGAATGAGAGAAATAATGAAGAGAAAGAGACTGACATAAGGATAAAAGGGGATAGAAGTAAAGTGAGAAAAGAGGGAAAGGAGAAAAGGGGGAGAGGAGAAGAGAGGAGAAGAGGAAGAAGAGACAATGAAGAGAGGAGAAAAAAAGGAACGGGAGAAGAAGAGAAGAGAGAAGAAAGGGAAGAAGAGGAGAAAAGAAAGAAAAGAAAAGGAAGAAGAAGCAGAAGGAAGAGAAACGGAGGAAGAGGAGCAAAAGCGAAGAAGAGAAGGGACAAATATCTCATTAATTCTCTTCTCTTTATCTCCTTCCTTCTTCCATCTCCCTAATAATAATCCCTTTCTTTGTGTCTCACTTTTAGAATCGGTTTCTATGAAGCTCCGATCCAACTCGCCTCCGCGCCCGCGTCGCAAGCCACGGGAGGTGTGGGCGTGGGCGTGGGCGTGGGGCGTGGGCGTGGGCGTGGGGGGGTCTTCGTTGGGGGATCTTTTATTTATTTATTTTTTTTTTGTTATATTTATTGATTTGTTTTTGTTATATTTATTTATTATTTTTATTTTTTTTTTTTTTTTTTTTGGGGGGGGGCAGGGGAGGAACCCACGTGTTCTTATTTGCGTTTTGATTTCTGTTTTTTGTTTCTGTTTGTTTCTCTTTCTATGTTGTTCACATTCTCTTTTTTTTTCTTTATCATTCTTCTCCTTTTCTTACTTTCTCTTTCTTTTTTTTCTCTTTCCTTCTTTTCTCTATCACTCTTCTCTCTCTCTCTCTCTCTCTCTCTCTCTCTCTCTCTCTCTCTCTCTCTCTCTCTCCTCTCTTCCTCCCTCCCCATTCTCTCCTTCTCTTTTCCCCTCTTCTCCCCTCTGCCCTCGCAACACAACGCTTTATAAACGGGAGAGAATTTTGATTTTTTCCGCTTGAGTTTTGAGAAGGAAAAGTTGCATCTTGTGCCTCTTTTTTACTTTGTTTTATTATTGTTGTTGATGTTGTTATTGTTATTTTAACAGTGGGAAGGTAAAGGGAGAGGGAGGGGAGAAAATAGGGAGAGGGAAAGGGAGAGGGAGGAGAGAGAGAGAGGAGCGAAGGAGGAAAAGGGAGAACAAGGAAGAGAGAGGAAAGAAGTAGAAGAAGGGAGAATGGGAAAAAATGAAATCAGGAAAGAAAAACATCGAATCACAAGGAACAGAATAACAATAATAAAACTGCTCCAGAGGTTACTGAATCGCGCCTTAAAAGCTGTTGGCACTCTGATGCTCACTCTCCCTCCCCCTCCCCCCCTCTCTCATTATTCTTCCTCCCTCCCTCTTCACCCTCTTCCCCTCCTCTCATTCTCCCCCCTCCCGTCCCCCTCTCCCTCTCTCGCTCTCTCATTCCCCACCCCACTCCTCCCTCCCCCCCTCTTCCCCCTCTCTTTCACCCTCTTCCCCTCCCTGACCTCCCTTTTCCCCTTCCCCTCCCCCCTCTTCCCATCTCTCCCACCTTCCTCCTCCCTCCCTCCCTCTCTCACTCCTCCTCTTCCCCTCCCCACCCTCTTCCCCTTCTTCCTCCCTCCCTCCCTCCTCACCTCCTTCCCTCTCCCTCTCCCTCCCTCTCTCCTCCTCTTCCCCTCCCCCCCTCCCCACCCTCTTCCCCTTCTTCCTCCCTCCCTCCCTCTTCCCCCAACCTTCATGCTGATGATGATGGAGGTCGACGGCATATACGAAGGACACTGACCCCCCTCCTCCCCCTCCCCCTCCCTCTCCCCCTCCACCAACCTCAACCTCCGTTTCTCCCTCCCCCCCTCCTTAGCTCCTCCTGCCCCCGTCCCCTCCCCTTCCCTCCCCCTCTCTTCCCCTTACCCCCTACCCCCGTCCTTCCCCCTCCCCTTCCCCTCCTCCCCCCTTTTTTCCATGAATGCGATGATAATAATAATAATAATAGGAATAATAATGAAAGCAAGGAGAGAACAGAAGAGGGAATCTCAATGGCCTTTGGCAGAGGAGGAGGAGGAGGAGGAGGAGAAGGAGAAGAAGAAGGAGAAGAGGAAGAAGAAGAAGAAGAAGAAGCAGACAGACAGAGAGAGAGAGAGAGAGAGAGGAGAGAGAGAGAGAGAAGAGAGGAGAGAGAGAGAGAGAGAGAGAGAGAGAGAGAGAGAGAGAGAAAGAAAGAGAGAGAAAGAGAAAGACACACACACACAATGCATCTGCAACGGCCAGACTTAACACGCCATTGCATGCAACAAGGGGCAGTAGCACAGGACCCTTTCTCGTGCACAATCAAATCCTTTTAAAACTGTCGCCTCGAATGACCTCCAGCGCCAGAGTGCCAAACAAAAGGTCACACGAAGAGGTGGAAGGAGAGAGAGAGAGAGAGAGAGAGAGGAGAGAGAGGAGAGAGAGAGAGAGAGGAGAGAGAGAGAGAGAGAGAGAGGAGAGAGAAGAGAGAGAGAGGAGAGAGAGAGAAAGAGAAAGAGAAAGAGAGAGAGAGAAAGAGAGAGAGAGAGAGAGAGAGAGAGCAAGAGCGAGAAAGAGAGAGATAATACAAGACAATATCAGAGGGAAGAAAAGAAAAAAGGAAAGAGAGGACGAGAGAAAAGGAAAAGGGACACAGAAAACTTTCCTAAATACGTATGTCATTTCGTCCAAAAGATATTTTACAAAAAAAAAAAAAAAAAAAAAAAAAAAAAAAAAAAAAAAAAAAAAAAACTCAGTTCAGTCACTCCATAAAGTATAATAAAATTTTATAATAATTTTAATAATATATATAATATAAGATATATATTTTTTCCTCAACCGATAAATTCAAACTTTATTATTAATCAATAAAAATATAATAAAAAAAATATTTTAATGAATAAAAAAAAACAATTGTAAATTTCCTTTCTTTTAAAATTAAAAATAATTCACCAAAAATTTTCCATAAATTTCTTGTTTTTAAAGGGGTTCATTTTTTCCCCTTATCTCCGATTTATTTTTTTCAAATTTAAATTTGAACGAATGAAAGAATTTAAAAAAAAAAAATTATATATAGATAAAAAAAATTTTTTCCGTCAATTTTCCTTTGCATTAAAAATATATATAATTTTAATATTATATATATATTATATATAAAAAATATAATTTTATATATATATATATAACATCTCTTCCTTTCACTCAACCGTTTTATATTCTTATATTTTCTTTATTTTCTTGCCTGGTGTGTTCTGTCTAAAATACGCGAATGACTGAACAACCAAATAACAATTTCCCTTAACATCACACAGGCCACAAAAATAAAAAAAATAATGGGGTTTTTGAGCGGGGGCCGCATACGTGTATAATGTATGTATGTTTTATGGGATACATATGGATGTGGGGTTTGGGGTTTTTTGTTGTTGTGTGTGTGTGTTGGTTTTGTGTGTTGTGCGTGTGCGTGTGCCGGGTGCGGTGTGTGTGTGTGTGGGGGTGTGTGTTGTGCTTTGTGTGTGGGGTGTGGGGTGTTTTGTTGTGCGGGGGGTGTGTGATGTGGGGGTGTGGGGGTGGGGTGGGTGTGTTGTGTGTGTGGTGTGTGTGTGTGTGGGTGTGTGTGTGTACACAAATTTATCCATATCCATATATCTTCCCAAACAACAGCCCATTTACATTTTTAAAATTTTCCTTTTTTCCTTCTTTTTTCCAGCGTTCAGTTTAAAATAGAAAGAACAGTTTTTTTCAGTAGTGTTAGAAGCTCAACAAAACAGGGGAAAACGCAAAAGGGGTTTCAGGGCCCCGAACATGCAGGGGACAGCGTGTTTTTCCCTGTGGGTGGGGGGGGCGAGAGGGTGGGTGGGGGGAGAGGGTGGGTGGGGGAGAGGGTGGGGGGGAGAGGGTGGGTGGGGGAGAGGGTGGGCGGGGGGCAAAGGGGGGAGGCGAGAGGGTGGTGAGAGGGTGGGAGAGGGTGGGCGAGAGGGTGGGTGAGAGGGTGGTGAGAGGGTGGGCGAGAGGGTGGGTGAGAGGGTGGGTGAGAGGGTGGGATGAGTGGGTGGGGGGGCGAGAGGGTGGGTGAGAGGGTGGTGGAGGGGGGGGTGAGAGGGGTGGTAGGGTGGGTGAGAGGGTGGATGAGTGGGTGGCGAGAGGGGTGGGTGAGAGGGGGCGAGAGGGTGGTGGAGTGGGGTGGGTGGAGAGGGTGGGCGAGAGGGGGATGAGGGTGGGGAAGAGGGGTGGTGAGGGGTGGGTGAGAGGGTGGATGAGGGGTGGCGAGAGGGTGGGGTGGAGGGGGGGATGGTGGGTGAGAGGGTGGGGGAGAGGGTGGATGAGTGGGTGGGCGAGAGGGTGGGTGAGAGGGTGGATGAGTGGGTGGGCGAGAGGGTGGGGGGGTGGGCGAGAGGGTGGATGAGTGGGTGGATGAAAGTGGTATGGGGTAGATGTAGATGGATGGTAGGTGGATGATGCGTATGGAGTGGATGGTAGGTAGATGATGTGGATAGAAGAGGTGGAAGACAGCTAGATGATGTGGATGGTAGGTGGATGATGTGGATGAGTGGGTGTGATGAGGGAATGGGTCGGGTGGATGTGAAGACGGATGGATTGGATGGCTGTGTGGACGACAGGACCGATAATGTTGCTACGTGGATGTTTAAGCGAGTGGATATTTCACCACATGGATGTCTGGATGAGTAGACACGCTGCTATGCAAACAAATGGGTGGATAGGCTAATGGGTGGATAGGAAATGGGTGGATAGGCTAATGGATGGATAGGCAAATGGGTGGGATAGGCAAATGCGGATGGCTAGAATGGAGGATAGACAAATTATAGGAAGACAAACAAATGGATAGGCAATATAGGATAGAGCAAATGGTGGATAGGCAAATGGGTGGATGAGCGAAATGGTGGATGGTGGGGGATAGGAAGTCCTCGCCTAAAGAGAATGGGGGGCTGGCAATGGATGGACAGACAACAGGTGGTTTAGGCAAATTGGGTAGGCTCAGGTGGATAGACAGGACTGGAATGATTTGGCAAGGGGATAAAAAACGGTGCAAAGAAAAAAATATATGGAAAGGAATAGATAGAACGAGGAAAAGAGAGATATGAATGCCCCAACAAAACCAAGAGAAAAGGGACGAGCTGAACAAGAACATGAGAATGGTTTTGATGTAATGCACGGTTATCGCGGGGGGATGAGGGGGGGGGGAAAGGGGAAAAGGAGTATTCACGGCAGTGAAAGGAATGCCATTATTGAAAAAAATAACACAGATGACAATATTTAAAGGTTTATTTACAAAAAAAGGAGACATCACAATTGATCATGAGACTCACCTACAACATGGCTTCCGTCCCATCTGTTCACTATCATCATCATCATCATCATTTTTTTTAATTATCCAAAAAATTGCTGTTGGCTTCCCTCCGATCTCTGCGTTTTCTTTTTTTTCTCTCTCTCTCTCTTCTTCTTTCGTTCCTTTTCTCCTTCCATTCGCTGTCTCTTTTCTCTTCTCTTCTCGCTGTTTCTCTTCCTCCTTTTTTTCTTTCTTTCTTGTAATTTATTTTTCTCTCTTTTCTTTTCTTCTCCCTTCTTGTTTCCTTCTTCGTCTTCTCTTTTCTGTTTTTTTTCTCTCTCTCGTTCTCTTTCACTCACTCTTTTCTTGTTTTTTATTATGCTTCTTCCTTCCTCTCTTTTGTCTCTTTCTCTCCTTCCCTTCTTCGTAATATAAATATATATATAAACCCTCTTCAGTCTTCCCTTTCCTCTCTCTTCGTTTCTCTTGCCTTTGCTTTATCGAGTTTGTTTCCACCTCCCCTTTCCATGGGGGAGGGGGTGAAGGGGAGGGGGAGGGGGGAGGATGAGGAAGAGGAGGAGGAGGAGGAGGAGGAGGAGGAGGAGGAGGAGGAAGAGGAGGAAGAGGAGGAAGAGGAGGGGGCGCTAGGAATCAGGTGTGTGGGAGGGGGAGGGGGGATTACAGGGGTGTGTGTGGGGATGAGGGGGAAAGGGGGGAGGGGAGATTTATGAGTACGATACCAGCCCCCTTCCTCATTAAGCCTCACACACTGACTTGGTAACAACTTCGGCGACGCCAGTTTTGGTATCGGAGAGAGCAGGGGGGGTGAGGGGGGTGGGGAGGAGGAGAGGGGGAATTGGTGCCAATATAGAATGGACAAAAAGGGATTCACGATTTTTTTTTTCACACATATATATTTCCCCCCCAAAAAAAATGTTCACACTTTTTTTCTTTCCTTTTATTCTGGCAACACTGAAAGACACGTTTCTGACTTTTCTTCCCCACGGGGAGGGGGGGGGGTTAGGAAAGTGGTAGGCGGGGGGGAGGGGGGTGATGAGGAAGACTAAAACGCAGCACAGAAATTTTTCAGGTAATTCATTTTTTTCTTTTATCATTTTCCCTCATTTCATTATTGTTTTTTCTCATTATTTTTCCTCCCCGCCTTTTTCCAAAAACTATATATTAATTTTTTTCTATTTTCCAATTGTCTGCCGAGACCTTTACAATAAAAGGCACTTGACAGTAATCCTCACTTACGAAAATATATATACATATAATCATACTAAAAACTTTCAGTCACACCTGAATTCTTTCAAAAATTTCTTGGCCAATTATTTACTCCTCTGCTTCATCCACTGGACTAAAATAGATATACGTTTATTCATCCATGTATATATAATATAGAAGATACACTTCTTTTTAAAAATTTCCTTCTTCTATGCACACACCGACAGAACTATATATATACACACAATAATTAGCACCAGCAGAGGCCGAGGGCAACTTCCTTCTCTACTGCATTCCTAGTCCGTCTCTTGGGTCACTTAGGCCTATTTCGCCGTCGCCTCTAGGCCTATCTTGAAGATACGTGACGCTTTCTCTCTCTCTCTCTCTCTCTTCTTCTATCTTTTGTCTCTCTAATCTCTTTCAGTCTCTCTCTCTACCTCGACAATCTAGTCTGGTCTGTCTATTCACACTTTCCATTCACGGTTTCGCCCTCCACCTCATTCTTCTTCTCTTGTCTCCTCCTTTTCCTTCCTTCCTTCCTCTTCCTCCTCCTCCCTTTTACCTCCCTCCTCCTCCTCCTCCTCCTCTTCCTATCCATCTCACGCCCATCTTCCATCCCTTCGCCATTCCGGTCCACCCCTCTCCGCCTCCGTCGCCTCCGCCTCCGTCGCCTCCTGCTTCGTCGCCTCCGCCTCCGTCGCCTCCTCCGCCCGCGGCCTCCCCTCACCAGTAGGGCGAGTCGTCCACGCTGAGGTGGTTCCACGACGCGAACTCGCTCCACGCGTCCAGGCTCACGTGGTAGGCGTCGAGGGGCTTGGCGTCCTGCTGCTTGGCGCCCTTGGGTCGGAACGAGACCAGCACGTAGTTCTGGTTGTTGTTGTTGTCCCAGTAGTCGGCGTCGTGGCAGCTGTAGCACACGCAGAACTCCAGCTTGTCGGCCTGGCTGGACGACGGCAGCGGCAGGGCGAAGGTGAAGGTGTCGTACAGGTCGTAGGAGGCGCCCGTGGCGGTGGCGGCGGACGGCACGTAGTCCGCGTAGACGTCGTCGTGCGCCGCCCAGTTGCTGGTCGTGTAGCGCACCTTCACCTGCTTGTGGTACGACAGGTTGCGGACCTGCGGGCGAGGGGGGGAGGTGGAAAAGATAATAATAAATAATAAATAATAATAAATGGAAAGATGATAATAACAGTGGATTGTAACAGTGGATTGTAACAGTGGATGGCTACTGAAGCAAGAAGAGAAATATTTAACTGTATAACAAACAAAAGTGAGAAGAAAAATAACAATAATACAAAAAATAGAGCAAATAAATGAATAAATAAATATAAACTAATGATTATTATTAAATTTATACAATTAAATAGTTATAGATGAAAAAAAAAAACATATTTAATCAACACAAAACAACAACAATAATACTAATACTAAAAAAAAAATCTAAAAACAACAGGCAGCAGACACCCACCTTAACCGTGCCGGTGACTCTGGCTTCGGATTCCTTGACCAAGACGTTTTCGAGCGAGACGTTGTTGGCCTCCAGCCGGGCCTTCATCCCCAGGTAGTCCGAGGCAGGCTGGCGGAAGGCGAGCTCCCACTGGTCCGCCAGCGCCTCCGCCTGGGCGCCGCCGGTCACCTGCGGGAGACGGGCCAAGCCGGGGTCAGTGGGCGGGTTCGAACGCTTGCGGGAACGTGCACTCGTAGGTAGGTAGGTAATGGTAGATAGATAGATAGATAGATAGATAGATAGATGGATAGATAGGTGGACATCCTGATTGATTGAGTGACTGATATATTAACAGATTGATAGATAGATAGAAACAGATAGATAGATAGATAGATAGATAGATAGACAGATAGTTGGACAGAAAACATGAATAGAAAGGGGAAAATACAGAAGACAAAAAATACGAAAAAAGAAACAGAAAAGCTAAAGAGAGAAAACACACACACCCACACCCACCCACGCCCACCCACCCCACCCACGCCCACCCACCCACCCACGCCCACCCACCCACCCACCCACGCCCACACGCCCTCTCACCTGCTCCAGGAAGTCGGCAGTCCATCTGGGCGGGCAGTCGGAGCGCTCGGTGAGGAGTCGTACTTGCGTGAGCGGGTGGCCCTGGTCGTCCGCAAACACCACCCGCTTTTTTAACCGGGTCGGCGAGATGGCGCCCTCCTGGTGGTGGGGGGGGGGGAGATAAGAAGGAAGGGGGGGGGTATAAGATACGGGTTGATATGGTTGAGTGGGATGTCACTTTTTTTTTTTTTTTTTGAATTTTTGATTTAGAGATATGACTTATATTCATATTCCAATTCTCTCGTTTTTTTTCTCTCTCTCAAGTTCTTTCGTTCTCTCTCTCTCTCTCTCTCTCTCTCTCTCTCTCTCTCTCTCTCTCTCTCTCTCTCTCTCTCTCTCTTTCTCTCTCATCCACCCCTCTACTCTTCCTCTTCCTCCTCCTCCTCCTCATCATCATCATCATTATCCTCCTCCTCCTCCTCCTGCTCCTCCTCCTCGCACTCACCTCATACTCGTCCTCCTGGCGTGCGACGAGGCATGACTTGATGGGCTGCAAGGTGAGCGTGGGCGTCTCCACCACCTTCTTGGGGGGGGAGCGTCGACTACTCGCCCGCCTGTTCCCAAGAAAAAACAGAAAATCCTTCGTCAGGTTTCGCAATGCAATTCGTGGGTTCGCGGTTGCATCAATATTAATAATCAAAGCCTCAGGTAGGTTTCGCGAGGGGTTTCTGGGTTTCTGGTCGAGTGAATGATAATGATACAAAAGAGGAGCTTTAAGTTATTATACGAGGTTTGTGGGTTTATGGCTGAATAAATAATAACAATAAAAATGTTCCTTCTTCGTTAGGTTTCGCAATGAGTCCCTCATTCGTTCAGTAAAATGACTAATAAAATACAAAATTAACTCCCCTAATTTCCATATAATCTAAATAATTTCCCCCCAAAAAAAACTCCTCTAATTACCGAAGAATCTAAATCATTTCCCCAAAAATAGCTCCTCTCTAATCTCCGTCGAATCCAAATCAATTTTCCAAAAGCACCGAAAAGTATTTCTAGAGAATCTAAATCATTTCCCCCAAAATAACTCCTCTAACTTCCGAGTTAGAGGAGTTTGAGGAGAGGAGCTATTTTTGGGAAATGATTTAGATTCCGAAGAATCTAAATCATTTCCCCAAAAATAACTCCTCTGTAATTACCGACGACTCTAAATCATTTCCTCAAAATAACTCCTCTCTAATTACCGAAGACTAAATCATTTCCCAAAAATAACTCCCCTAATCTCCGAAGACTGAAAGTCCTTTCCCAAACTCACCGAAAAGTATTTCTGGAGAAGAGGCCCTGGCTGTACTCGGAGGAACACGACGCCGAGAGGGGCCCTCCGTCGAGCGCGCTTCTGAAACTGCTGGGGAAGTGACTGCTGTGGTTGTAGTTGTTGTTGTTGTTGGAGGAGGAGGAAGACAAAGAGGAGGAAGACGAGGAAGAACCACTGATGGTGTTGTTGTTGTGGTTGAGACTGTTGAAGTTGCAGCTGCTGTTGTTGTTGGTGGTGTTGGCGCTGTGGCCCCAGAAGGTGTGCAGGGGGCTGGCCTGCAGGGGGCTGGCCTGGCAGGGGGGCGACGCGGCCTGCAGGGGTAGTCTGGAGTAGTCGTGGATGAAGGGCTGAGCCAGGTAGCCCGAGGTGAGGACCGGAGAGGATCCGAGGTACATCTCCACGCCGTAGTCGCTCGGCATCATCAGGGTTGTCATCAGGCCCTGGGGGGACGAGGCGGTTACGCGTGCTGGGGGGGGGTGATGATGGTAGGGGGGTGGTGGTGGTGGGGGTGGTGGGGGGTGGTGGTGGGGTGGTGGTGGTGGGGGTGGTGGTGGTGGTGATGGTGATGGTGATGGTGATGGTGATGGTGATGATGGTGGTGGTGAGGGTAAGGGTTGAGATGAGAATTACTATGATGATGGTAGGAGTGGTTGGGATGAGAATGGTGGTGGTGATGGTGATGATGGTGGTGGTGGTGGTGACGGTGAAGCCGGTATTGGTTGGTGGTGGCTGAGATGGTAATTATGATGGTGGTGATGATGGTGATGATAATGGTAAGGGAGGTGGAGCATTACCATGCTGGTGGTGATGATGGTGATGCCGGTCGTGGTTATTGGTGGTCCTCGAGATGATAATTATGGCCGCGATGCTGAATGATAATCGTCATGGTGGTGATAATGATGGCGTTGTGGTGGTGATGGTGTTGGTGATTGATGATGATGATAATAAATACCACAATAAAAATGGAGTAATCAATAACAACAAAAAAAAATGATGAAATCACGATAATTAAAAAAACCTAGCTTAAAGGGATAGATATATACACACAAAAAAAGCTGATTCCTCGCTGCCTCGAATCAAAATTAAAATTAATTTCTTCTAAATCATCTTTCGATCCAAATTGGAAAAAAACGGAATATATATATTAATATTAATATTACTTTCCTGCCGATTTTTCTTACACATTCACAGACCAGAAAATAACCCCCCCCCCAAAAAAAAAAAAATAAAAAAAAAATATAATATATATAATAAAAATAATAATAAAAAATAATGATAATGATAAAACAGACACATCATCATTTCCATCACAGTCACCAATCAACACACTTCACCTACGTGGTTCTCACGCCCACGCGTCACCTGTAAACTCACGCCCACACACGTCACCTGTTACCTATACGTCAACTTAATTAAATGCAAATTAATGAAGAATAAACGAAAAATTTACTTCCTTTTACATGTATATATCGCTTCTTAATTAATAAAACGGATAATAATTAGGATAATCAACTAAAAAAAAGAATCGATTATCATACGCATATAGATCAGAGTAAAAATACATAAAAACAATTTCATCTAAAACAAACAAACAAATCAAAGGTAACAACACATATAGATCACACAGAAACAAACAAACAAACACATTGGATAACCTAAAACAAAAACACGATACATAAATAAAGTTTACTACAAACCGCAAAGCCATAAAAAATAAAACAAATAAAAAATAAAACAAGAAATTCAACAAAAGAATTTAAAAACAACAAAACATTTCCACACAAAAAAATGGACGGATTTCAAACGACCCCCCAAAAAAAATAACAAAAGCAAAACAACAACAACAACAGCAACAACAAAAAAATCAACCTCAACAGCAAGAACAGCAACAAAAGCATAACAACAAAACAGCAACAACAAAAACATCAACCTCAACAACACAACAACAACAACAAAAACATCAACCTCAACAACAACAACAACAGCAAAACATAAACAGACCCCCCCCCCGCCCCGTCATTACCCAGCGAGCGAGCGACGCGACCCTTGCTTGGCAACACCGGCGGGGAATGACACAACTAAATCAACTTCTTAGCGTTTTATTAACTTATAACCTCTTATACAATTTCCTTATCTTCGAGAGGCGATAAGGATGCTGATAAGAGAGGAATGGGGGAGGGGAGGGGGGGGGAGGATAAATGAGACAGACACAGAGAGAGAGATTGAGAGACAGACATAGATAGTGAGCGAGAGGGAGAGAGAAAGAGAGGGAGGGAAAGATTGGGAAAGGAGGGAGGGAAGGAGGGAGGGAGGGAAGGAAGGAGGGAGGAAGGGAGGGAGGGAGGGAGAGGGAGGGAGGGAGGGAGGGAGGGAGGGAGAGAGATAGAGAGAGATAGATAGAGAGAGAGAGAGAGAGAGAGAGAGAGAGAGAGAGAGAGAGAGAGAGAGAATCCCTTTCTACGTCAACGCATGACGTCATTCCCTCGCGGTCAGACATAAATTACGACAAATTAATTGGTGATCATTTTCTTTCAACTCCGCCTCTCCCTCTCTGCCTCTCTCTCTCTCCCTCTGCCTCTCTATCTCCTTCTCTCTTCCCCTCTCTTCCTCTTCCTTTCTCTCTCTCTCTACTAACCTCCCTCCTCCTCCTCCTCTTCCCTTTCTCCCAGCTCTTATTCCCTTCCTTCCTCTCTCTTTTTCTCTTTGTTTCTCCAGTTTCTTATTCTCTCGTCTCTTCTTCTTCCTCCTCCTTTTCCCTCCCTCCCTCGACGCCGTCTTCCTCCTCCTCCTCCTCCTCCTCCTCTTTTTGCTCCTCCTTTTTCCTTCTTCCTTCTTTCATCCTCCCCCCCCCCCCCGCCTTTGCCTCCGCCGCGTCCTCGTCCATGGAATGACTCGCCAACGTCACTCCCCCCCCCCCCCTCGCACACACACGGCCGCCTAGCTTGCAATACTGTGCAAATTGCATCACCAATAATGACAACGCGACGGCCCAGTGGGATCGCGCGACCTTTCATCTCCCCCTCCCCCTCTCCCCCCTCCATCCCCCTCCTCCTCCTCCATCCCCCCCTCTCCATCTCCTCTCCTCCATCCCCCTCCTTCTCCTCCTCCTCCTCTCCTCCATCCCCCTCCCCCCTCCTTCTCCTCCATCCTCCTCTTCCTCTACTTCCTCCCTCACTTCCCCTCTCTCGGTCTCCCCCCCTCCCCCCCCAACGCTCTCTCCTCCCCCTCTTCCCTTTCCGTTTTCCTTGGTGATTTTCCTCGTTTTCTCTCTTTGAGGAGGAGGAGGAGGAGGAGGAGGAAGAGGAAGACGAAGAGAGAGAGAGAGACAGAGACCGAAATAATAAGGCACAAGATAAAAGCGAGGAACAGAGAGGTCGAGAGCATCTTCTTCCTCCTCCTCCTCCCCCGCTTCCTCCTCCTCCTCCTCCTCCCCCCTTCCTCCTTCTCCCCCTCCTCCCCCGCTTCCTCCTCCTCCTCCTCCTTCTCCCCCTCCTCCTCCTCCCCCGCTTCCTCCTCCTCCTCCTCCTCCTCCTCCTTCTCTCCCTCCTCCTCCTCCCCCGCTTCCTCCTCCTCCAACCTCGCCGCTGGTTAGAAAACAGGGGAGGGGGGAGTGGGGGGGACACACGGCCCCGGCCACGACCAGCCAGCCTCGCTCTCCTATGAAGGTCGGAATATAACAAGGGTGGAAGAGTTTGTGGGAGGAGAGGGGGAGGGGGTGGGGGGGAGGGGAAGGAGTGGGGGGAGAGGGAGAGGGAGTGGGGGGAGAGGGGGAGGGAGTGGGCGGAGAGGGTAGTGTCTCCTTCCTCCTCCTTCCCCTTCCCTCCTCCCTCTTCTCCCTCTCCTCCCTCCCCCTCTCCCTCTCCCTCCGTCGCCACTCCCTAATTACCTCACCTCCCCCCCCTTCCTTCTCCTTCTCCCTCCTCCCTTCCACTGCTAAGTAAATTACGTACCACATTTCCTGTGCCTTCCTCCCTATTCCGCATTATTTATCTTTCTCTCCTCTTTCTCTCTCCATCTCTTTGCATCTTTCCCTCTCTCTCTCTTTCCTCTCCCTCCTCTTCTCTCTTTTCTTCCCTCTCCCTACCCGTCCTCCCTTCCTTCCTTCCTTCCCTCTCTTTCCCTTCCTCCCTCTCTTCCTCTTCCTCCCCCTCCTCCTCCTTCCCTACCTTCCTCCCCCCCTCCCTCCCTACCCTCTCCCTACCCTCTCCTCCCCTACCATCCCCCTCCCCCTCCCCTACCCCCCCCCCTCCACTGCAGACACAATGACAATTACAGAAATTTCCCTGCGCCTCCACGCAAGCGAAGGCGGAAGGAAGGAACAAGCAAGGACTCTCTCCTCTTTCCCTTCCTGTGATCTTCGGACTGCGCAAAAAAAAGAAAGGAAAAAAGAAAAGAAAATGGAATAAAAAGAAAAGAAAAGAGGGAAAAAAATATATAAGATATCATTCGACTTTATATAAACGACGTATGAGAATCATTCCCCCAAAAAGTGCATTTTTTATATATATAAATTAACAAAAATTAACAATAAATCTATATAATAAACGCCATACGACTTTATATAAACGCCGTATGTGAATCATTCGCCAGAAAGTGCATTTTCTTATTTTAAAAAAGGACATTGTTTATTCCATCCTCAACTAACAAGCGAAGAACAAGCTAACAAACAAACGCCACCCAGTGTACAAACGAACACACGAACCAGACTAACAAACCGGCAAAGACTTTGATCTCTGGTCTCACGACGCGAAGATAACGCTAATGACAAAACCTGCTACGAAAAATAACATTAATAATAACGATATAACAGTTATCACCACCATCATCTCCAACAGCTCCACCAGCACAAACAACTCCATCATCATCACCACCAACAACATAAACACCACCAACTCTACCAACAACAACAATACCATCACCACCACCACCACCACCACCATCAACACCACCAACAACAACTCCACCATCACCACCACCATCAACACCACCAACAACAACTCCCCATCACCAACAACTCTTCCTCCACCACCACCACCAACGACGACGACGGCGATGATCCCAAACGCATCAAATCGCAAACCAGTTCCACGGCTTGGTCTGCGCGAGGAGTTTAAAAGGCTCGGGAAGGGAGGCTAGTGAGGGCGGCATCGGTGTCCCTTTCCTGCAGCGAAATCATCCAGGGGAGTAATAGATGGAGGGGGAGGAGGAGGAGGAGGAGGAAAAGGAGGAGGAGGAGGAGGAGGAGGAGGAGGAGGAGGAGGAGGAGGAGGAGGAGGAGGAGGAGGAGGAGAGGAGGAGGAGGAGGAGGAGGAGGAGGAAGAGGAGGAGGAAGGAGGAAGAGGAAGAAGAGGAAGAGAAGAAGAAGAAGAAGAGAAAGGAGAAGAAAAAGGATAGATTGACCTATCAAGGACAGAAGTAAGAGAAGAGGGGGATAAGAAGAAGAGGGAAAGAATAAGGAGGAGGAAAGGAGGAGGAGGAGGAGGAGACATATACCAGGAGGAGAAAGAGGGAATAAATACAGATTAAAAAAAATCCTTTAACCGGCAGAATGCTACTTGAGGGAATTTCCACCCCTGGCATTCCACAAATACGAAACTCTACTCAAGCGAAAAGCAAATATAAACAAAGAACTGATTCCCGTGCAATTGATATGCAACATAGAAGAAACCTGAAGTGAAATTATTATAAACATTTACACCTTGCGAAATTTAAACGCGACACAAGTGGAACTGGCGTGGAACGGGGGAGGAGGGAGGAGAGGGAAGGGGAGAGGGGGAAAGAGAGAGAACGGGAGAGGGAGGGAGTGGGGAAGAGAGAGAAAGGGAGAGAGAGAGAGAGAGAGAGAGAGAAGAGAGACAGAGAGACAAGAGAGAGAGAGGAGAGAAGAGAGAAGAGAGAGGAAGAGAGAAGAGGAGAGAAGAGAAAGAAGAGAAGAGAAGAGAGAGAGAAGAGAGAAAGCCCCCCCCCACCTCCTCTCGGGGATTTCAGCAGGCGAGAGAGCGAGGAGCAAGCAGGCAGTCACCAGCAGGCACTATTTCTGTCCCCGCCGTGCGCTCCGCCCCGCCTGTCTCCCGGGCTCTTTTAAATGCTATTTCTGAGCTCGAAAAAAAAGGGAAGATTATCCACTGCCTCTCTATCAATCACCCTCCCCCCCCCCCTTTCCCCCTCAACCTCGTCTCATCTCTTTCCTGCAGGGGGAGGAGGGGGGGCAGCTCGTAAATTTTCCACCTAGCAACACGGAGAAACGGTAAGAGGAGGTGGAGGAGGAGGAGGAGGAGGAGCAGAAGAAGGAGGAGGAGGAAAAAGAGAGGAGGAAAAAAATACGGAAACAATTTGTAGCTGTTGAAAACTTATTCGAAACACCGACATGCATATCGAAACCGACCATTAGTCTATTAAGAGAATCTCTCTCTCTCTCTCGCTCTCTCCCTCTCCCTTTCTCTCTCTTTCTCTCTGTCCATGATCGAAAACCTCCCCGGATATGCTTAGCATCCTGTCTCCAGTGTGTACGTGAGTGATAAGAGTGCCTGAGACGCACTGACATCCAGGGTTAAAGTTAAAAGCACACTTAAAAGCAACAATGCAATCTACAGCTATCTACTTTCATCTATCTACTTGACAATCTACTTTCATCCATCTGTCTACTTAACTATCTACTTTCATCCATCTGTCTACTTAACTATCTACTTTCATCCATCTGTCTACTTAACTATCTACTTTCATCCTCTTATCTTAACTAAACTACCCACAGGTTTATCCGTCTATGTAACAATATCTACAGGTATCGATCTTTCAGACAAATATCTACTGTATGTAGCAATACCTACAGAAATATACTTTTCCTCCACTTTATCTACCGAAAAAAACAATCTACATCTCCCTATTTTTCCTCCTCTTTATCTACCAAAAAACAATCTACATCTCCCTATTTTTCCTCCTCTTTATCTACCAAAAAAATCTACATTTCCCTACACTTCCTCGCCTTTATCTACCAATAATAATCATCTACACTTTATCTACCTACTTCTCTCTTCCTCGCAACACACCAAGCAAACTTAAAAATCTTAAACTCCACGTTATGGAAACAGCTGTTATTTAATCCCTCAGTAATTACCCTTCCATATGTTACACGCCCCCCCCCTCCTCCACCACCACCCTCAACCCCCTACCGTGATCTTACGTCTTAGAGACCTTCAAATTTTCTTTCTCTCGCCTCTTATAGACATGTTTCATTCATACAACACAAACGGCAAAGGCGAAGTTCTGGTGTTATTGCACGGGCATATTTTTCCTTTCTCTCGTTGTTATCATATGCTCTCTTTCTCTTATCCTTTCTCTCTCTCTCCTTCTCTTATCATCTCTCTCTCTCTCCCCATTTCCAGAATTCGACATCTGCATACCTCCATCTACAAACCCCACAGCCACAGTTCCCTAAATAAATATTCTATAACTAAATCCCCATCTCCCTCTCTCTGCCCAAGACCACTAGCGCCCACAATACCGGGCGGCCGGGCATCTCCCACGGGTAGGCCAGGGGAAAGGGGCGAGGGATGTAGGGGCATGTATGGGTGACGAGTGACGTCGGGAAGAGAAGCTCGGGAGGGACTAGGGAGAGAGGGATAAAGAGGGTAATAGGGAGTGGGACGAAGGGAGAGGGGGAGTGAGGAGGGAGTATAGGGAATGGGGAAGGGGGGAGACAGGGAGGAGATGGGGAGGAGGAGGAGGAGGACAGAGGAAAGGGTGGGGAGGTCAGGTCACAGGTGCAAATACCCTTCATACGATTCGCCTCGGGATCTCGCTGCTCCAGACAAGTGAGTATTCCCGATAACACTTCGGCGCAGTTTGACTAATCTCAGGTCGCGAAATTATCGGTTAGGCTTCCGTGGATCGATAATCACGGAGACAGACGATGTCACCATCTCTCTCTCTCTCTCCCTCTCACTCACACGCGCGCGCGCACACACACAGACAGGCCTATACAGGAAAATCTGAATTAATTTCCTTCGTTAGTTGCCGAAACACAAACAAATGCATTCCTTGTTACCTGCGTGCGGTACTTGTGACACGAAAACTTATTTTGCTTGACAACTTGGCGTCAATCAAAAAATAATACATTTAATACGTGTTTTTTCGCAACATATAAACTTCCTATACCTGTTACTTTTGCCTTTTTAAAATAAAATCACTTTAATGAAACATGTATGTATAACAACACTGTATCATCTATCCATGGTTATCATTATTATTTAAACATTACAAATTTTAAGAACAATTATTACATCCATACTTCACAACGATGATTTTCTCACCACTGACACCACTTATAGATCCAGGATTAAGGGCACACTTACTAGGTATTATATAAGTGTCTTCGAAGTAAGAGCACAAACCACAGCGAGAGTGGTCATATGATTTAAAAGCCTCTTTTCTATCTTTATGTAATCAAAATCACGCGCGCACAGAGCAGCGCACGGTCTCTCCCGCAGGTCTGCCTCACGCTACGTTCCCAAGCGAACTGACCGACCGCCGTGGACCTCGCGAGAAATTTCCCCTTCGCGCCGTGGCACTCGGGCCCAGAGTGTCGTACCGCACGGCGCCAGGAGGGAGGGAGGGAGGGAGGGAGGGAGGATAGGGGGGAGGGAAGGAGGGGGATAGGGGGGAGGGAGGGAGGCAGGGAGGAGGAGGAGGGAGGGAGGGAAGGGAGGGAGGGAGATGGAGGGAAAAAACGTAGGGAAAGGAAGAAGGGAGATAAGGGAAGAAAAGAGAAGGGGAAGAGGAGGTGGGAGAAAAAATAAGAGCGAAGACGATTCGAGAAAGAGAGATCCAGAAAGAAGATGAGGAAGGAAGAGGAGGAAAGGGGAAATAAGCGAATAGAAGAAAGAGAAGAGAAGAATGGACGGGAAGAAGGCGGAGACGGATAAGGAAAAAGGAAGAGAATTGACGACGAAAAATGGAAAGAAGGACCAAGAGAGAACGGCAGAGAAACACCTTCATCCCGAGACTCTCGCAACCACGAAACCGAAAGAAAATAAAAGGAAATTAAAAAAAAAAAATCACGGAAATCACAGCCACAAGAACGAAAACGAAGAAGAAGAAGAAGAAGAAAAAAATGAACCCACAATCGTCAACACCCAATCATACCCACGTACACCTATTTCAACAAAAACAAACCAAAGAACCCATCAAAAAAAATTAAAA
>NC_051392.1:39808748-39826043 GCF_015228065.2 Penaeus monodon
CGGTACATGGCGCTCGTCTTACACCCCGAGAGGTCACACGAGGTCACGGGAGGTCACTTCTACGAGATTCCTAAATGCTATGTTAATCACGTTCCCGTTTTCTTCATCATCTGTTAATTTTTTTTTTCCTGTTTTGAAATAAGGAAAATAATTGATTAATGATGGATGGTGATGATGAATGAAAGAATGAAATGCTTAAAAAAATAACGATAATAATAATAATAGTAGCACTACTAGTACTACTACTACAACAACTAATAATAATAATGACAATGATAACAATAATAATAATAATAATGATAATGCTAAGAATAATCAATAAAAACAATAATAATCATAATCATAATAATAATAATAATAATAATAATAATAATAATAATAATATTAATAATAATAATAATAACAACAATAACAATAATAATACAGATAATAATACTAGTAATACTATCACTATTACTATTACGAATAACAATAATAATTATGATGATAACAGCAGCAACAACAACAACAACAACAATAATAATATTCAGTAATAATAATAATAATTAATAATAATAATAATAATAATAATAATAATAATAATAATGGTGCCCTACTGATAATGATAATCACAACAGAAATAACAATAATGATAACGAAATAAGAATAATAAAAAAGAATAACAATAATGATGGGAATAATGAAAACAGTAATCATAGTGAAAATAGAGAGGAGAGAGAGAAGGGGGTAGGGTAGATAGATAGGTAGATAGATAGATAAGTATTTTAACATATCTATACATATATGCATGCATACACACTTATATACACAATACATACATACATATATTTGTAAGTATGTATATATTTATGAATGTATGTATATACATAAATACATACACGCATACACTGATAGATAGTTGAATAGATGGATAGTGGTAGGTAAAAAATTATATATAAACAAACAAACACACACACACACACACACACATATATATATGTGTGGTATTTGTTATTGTTTGTGTGTGTGTGTGTGTGTGTGTGTGTGTGTGTGTGTGTGTGTGTGTGTGTGTGTGTGTGTGTGTGTGTTTCTTATATATTTTTTTTTACCTACCACTATCCATCTATTCAACTATCTATCAGTGTTTGTGTGTATGTATTTATGTATATACATACATACATATTGTCATACATACAATATAGTGTATTATGTATTTTATGAAGTATGTATATATTTATCACTGCATATTTACTAGATATTCTAATACTCTTCTATCTATCTACTTATCCTATCACCCTACCCTTCACTTCCCTCCCTTCCCTCCTTCCTCCTCCTATCCCATCCTCCCCCCTCTCCCTATTTCCTTCCCTCTCTCCCCTCCCCTTCCCCCTCTCTCCTCCCTCCCTTCCCCCCTCTCCCATCTATCTACCCACCTCACCTTACGTCTACAATATATCCGGTGATTCCTGCCCCCCCCCCCCCCCCCCCCCCGGCACCAGTTCCAGTGAAATGACGCGTCACCGACATGTGTTCACGTCAGACGAAGCAAAACCCCGGTCTGGCACTCTTCATACCCCCTCCCCCCCTCTGGATTCCGAGGAGGGGGGATGTCCACTCAACTCTGTATTCATTCCTCGTTTATCCTTCTTTTTTTTCTGTCTCTGCTTCTCTCCTTCTCGTCTCTGTCTTTCATCTTTTTTTTTTTTTTAATTCCTGGCGTTTTTTTATTTCGATCACCTTCTTTCCACTCTCTTCATCTATTCACTTTCAATTCTATCTCTCTCTCTCTTTTTCTTCTCTTCTCCTCCGCTAATCACCCTCCCTCCCCCTATCCACTCTCCCTCCCCCCTCTCTCTATCCTCTATCCACTCTCCTCTCTGTCTCTCTCTCTCTCTCTCCCTCTCTCTCTCTCTCCCTCCCTCTCTCTCCTCTCTCTCCTCTCTCCCCTTCTCTCTCTCTCTCTCTCTCTCTCTCTCTCTCTCTCTCTCTCTCTCTCTCCTCTCTCTCTCTCTCTCTCTCTCTCTCTCTCTCTCTCTCTCCTCCCTTTCTCTCTCTCTCCCCTCTCTCTCTCTCTCTCTCTCTCTCTCTCTTCCTCTCTTCTCTTCCATCCTCTCCTCCCCCTTACTCTCCCTCTCTCCCTCCACCCACCCTCCCTCAACCCTCCCCCTCTCCCCCCCCTTACAAAATCCTACAACACGCGCCCTGTTGTGGCAAGACGCTGCTCGATCCGTAACCGCGATCTCGCCAGGAGTAAGACCTTGTAGCTGTCTCTCGTTCTTGGAAGTCTTGGCTGTCAACTCCTGCCCCCCCCCTCCCCCTCCCTCCTCTCCCTTCTCTCCTTCTCTCCCTCCTCTCCTTCTCTCCTCTCTTCTCTCCTTCTCTCCTCTCTCTTCTCCTCTCCTCTCCTTCTCTCCCTCCTCTCCTTCTCTCCCTCCTCTCCTCCTCTCCTTCTCTCCTTCTTTCCTTCTCTCCTTCTCTCCCTCCTCTCCTCCTCTCCTTCTCTCCCTCCTTCTTTCCTTCTCTCCTTCTCCTCTTCCTCCTTCCCTCTCTCCTTCTCCCCCTTTCCTCCCTCCCCTTATCCCTCCTCTCTCCTTCCTCCCTCTTTCCTCTCCCCCCTTCCTTCCTCCCTCCCTCCCCCCTCTTTCCTCCCCTCCTTCCTTTCCCTCTCCATTTCCCCCCTCCCCTCCCTCCTACCTCCCCTCCCCACTTTCCCCTCCCTCCCTCTCTCCTCCCCTCCCTCCCTCCTCCCCCCCCTTCCCCCCTTCCCCAACAAGTAAGATCGTTCCTAAGGGACCTTCTCCAAGAAGCATGTTGCAAGCTCCCCATTTCCCCAAGCTTGCAATATTCATGCACATTTTACACGGCTGTTGCAAGCAGGGGAAGCAAAGGTCATTCTGAGGTCACGGTTGTTATTATTATTATTATTATTACTTTATTATTATTATTATTATTATTATTATTATTATTATTATTATTTTGTCTTCCTGATGCTATTGATTTTTTTTTCTGATATATATCCGTTGAAAGTCCAAAGAAAGGTTTAACGATCAACTGCAAGAAAACAGAGTGCTTGGTTGTCAGTAAGAAAACAAGGAGACCAGATTGCAGGTTACACACTGGAAACGATACAATTAAGCAAGTCGGCAAGTTTAACTACCTGGGAAGTATTATTGCCGAAAATGGCAAATGTGAGGATGAAATTAAAAGAAGAATTGGAATGGCTAAGGACGCGTTTCGGAAGCTAAGGAAAGTGTTCAAGGATCGGAAGTCGTCGATAGATACCAAGCTCAAGAGTGCTGGACTGTTATGTAAATTCCATCCTTACATACTGGACAATTTCAGCCCAAATGGAAAGAGGATTGGAGGCAGCGAAAATGTGGTTTCTAAGACGAACGTTTAGAGTATCTTGGACGGATCATGTCGCCAACGAGGCAGTTCTAGGAAAAACTGGAAGAAAAACGAGTTTGTTAAAGTGCATAAGGAAAAGACAAACGCAGTTCCTAGGCCACACCATGAGGAAAGATGGACTGGAGAACTTAACAGTCGCAGGGAAAATAGAAGGTAAAAGGAGTTGCGGCAGGCAGGGAATTACAAATGGCTAGCGTCCCAAATACCGGAAAGCGAGAGAAATAAAGCGTCAAAACAAGAATTACTGAAAAGAACCAGAGATAGGAAGCTGTGGACAACCACAATCACCTACGGCCTGACTGGACACGGCACTTAGAGAGAGAGAGAGATATCCGCTCCTTATTATCGTCCTCTCTCTCTCTCTCTTTCGTTTTTCTTTTTTTTTCTCTCTCTCTTTCTGTGTCCGTCTCTGACTGTTCCTCATATTCCCTTTCTTTCTCTTTTTTTCTCTTTCTGTCTCTGTCTACGTCTTTAACCCTTCCGTCCTTTATCCCTGTTTCTCTTCATCTTCATTTTCTCTTCTCCTCCTCCTCCTTTTCTTATCCTGTCTTTTCTCATCTCTCATTTCTTTATCCCTCCTTCTCTTCTTCTTGCTTTCCTATCTTCTTCCTTTCTCTTTTTCCTCTCTTCTCCACCTCTTCCTTTTTCTCATCCTTTCTTTTCTCATCCTTCATTTCATTTTCTCTCTCCTCTTCCTTTTTTTTACTCTCTATTCTCCACCTCCTCCTTTTTCTCATCCCTCATTCCCTTATCCCTTCCTTTCTCTTCTTCCCTTCCTTCCCACCTCCTTCCTTTTATTCCCCCTTCTCCCTCCTCTTCTTCCTTTCCTTCCCACCTCCTTCCTTTTATTCCCCCTTCTCCCCTCCCTCCTCTCTCCCCCCACCCCCCTCCTCTAGCTCCCTTGCTCTCCCTCGAAATAGCAACTTCGACGCAACTTGAGACATCGGTCGAGCAATCTGTCAGTCGGTGATGTCATTGTGACTCGGTGATCTCTGGTGAGGGGGGGGGGTTAGGGAGTGAGAGGGGGAGAGGGAGTGGGGGTAGGGAGTGGGTGTAGGGAGTGAGGGGAGGGAGAGGGTGTAGGGAGTGAGGGGAGGGGGGAGGGGTAGGGGGTGGGGGGGGGGGGGAGTGAGGGAGAAGGAGAGTGGGTAGGGGTTGGATTAGGAGTAGAGGGGGGTGGGGAAGGGATGGTGGAGGGAGGGAGAGTGGAAAGGGGAGAAGGTTCTGGTTAACTTTGGCTGTCAAAGATGGTGTCGAAATGAGGTGAGAGGAGGATCAGGATGAGGTGCAGAGGAGGAGGAGGAGGAGGAGGAGGGGGGAGGAGGAGGAGGAAGAGGAGGAGGGGGAGGGGGAGGAGGGGAGGAGGAGGAAGAGGAGGAGGAGCGAGGTAGGAGAGGAGGAGGAGGGAAAAGGAGGAGGAGGAGGAGGGGAGGAGGAGGGGAGGAGGAGGTCGGATGGGTGCAGAGGAGGAGGAGAAGGGGGGGGAGAAGGAGGAGGAAGTGAGGGGGAGGGAGAGGAGGAGGGGAGGAGGAGGGGAAGTTGGGGGAGGAGGAGGAGGAGGGGAGGAGGAGGGGGAAGGGGGAGGGGGAGGGGGTGGAGGGGGAGGAGAAGGAGAGGAGGAGGAGGAGGAGGAGGAGGAGGAGGAGTAGGAGGAGGGGAGGAGGGGGAGGGGGGGGGGGGGGGGGGACGCATTTCCGCTACCGCCGGGCAGCCAAGGTCGCAGGAGGACGTCTGGGGGGGGGGGGGGGGAAGGGTTTTCCTGAGGGCGACACACGGGGGAGGAGGGGGGGGGGTGGATAGGCGGGCACAGGGATAAACGGACAGACGGATAGAGGGACAGACATAGGGCTGGATGAAGGGACGTAGGGATAGACGGGAGAGACGGAGAGATAGACGTGGTGATGGATAGACGGGAGAGACGGAGAGATAGACGTGGTGATGGATAGACGGGAGAGACGGAGAGATAGACGGGAGAGACGGATAGATAGACGTGGTGATGGACAGACGTGGTGAACAGACGAGCGTATGAATAGACGGAGAGACGGATAGACGGATAAACATGAAAGAGGAATAGATGGGAAAGCAGAGGAAGGAAAGGACTGATAGATGTAGGAATAGACAAAAAAACAAAAACAAAAGGAGGGACTGATAAATTGAATGAATAAGGAAACTGGACTGACAGACACACTGGGTAGACACACACAGACAGACGAGCAGATTGACAGACAGACGTATAGAAGCAGAGACCAACGGACCAATGAATAAAGACAAAACAACCAAACACAACTGAAAGAAGAAGATGAAGATGAAGAAGAAGAAGAAGCAGAAGAAGAAGGTGAAGAAGAAGAAGAAGAAGAAGAAGAAGAAGAAGAAGAAGAAGAAGAAGGTGAAGAAGAAGAAGAAGAAGAAAATGAAGAAGAAGAAGAAGAAGAAGTAGAAGAAAAAGGTGAAGAAGAAGGAAAAGAAGAAGAAGAAAAAGAAGAAAAGGAAGAAGAAGAAGAAGGCGAAGAAGGAGAAGAAAACCAGGTGCGACTGATAGCCAGAAACCGAATGCTTTGGAACACTTCCGCTTCCCTTTTGGGGCGTGCGAGGCCTCTGCGCCCGCGAGAGAGCGCTTTGGGGCGGGATCGGGTTGGAGCCCCATCTTGGGCCGACGATCGCTCTCCCCTACTCGCTCGCTCTCTGTTTCTCTCTGTCTCTCTTGCTCTCTGTTTCTCTCTCCTCTCGCTCTCTGTCTCTCTCGCTCTCTCGCTATCTTGCTCTCTGTTTCTCTCTCTCTCTTGCTCTTTGTTTCTCTCTCTCTCTCTCTCTCTCTCTCTCTCTCTCTCTCTCTCTCTCTCTCTCTCTCTCTCTCTCCTTCCTCCTACGCCGCACCTCTTTCTCGTTCCTTTTTTACTTTTCCCCTTTCTCCTCCTCTCACTCACTCCCTCTCCTTCCCTCCACTCTTGTCTGCTTCTGTTTCCCTCCTTCCTCTTTCCCTTTCCCTCTCACTTCTTCTTCCCTTCCTCCACTCCCCTCTCCCTCTCCCCACAAGCATTCCATCCTCTCTCCCTCTCCCCCTCCCCCATGCACTCCCCTCCTCCTCCTCCTTCCATCCCCCTTTCCTTCTCTCATTTCCCTCTCCCTCCATCCCCCTCTCTACCCCCTCCCCTCCCCCCTCATTTCCCTCTCCCCCTCCCCCCTCCCTCTCTCCCTCCACCCCCCTCCCCATTCTCCCCCTCACTCTCCTCTCCACCCCCTCCCCCCCCCTCCCTCCCCACCCCCCATACCTCCCACAATAACCCACACCTTCAATCCCCCTGAAAACAATCAATCAAGCAAGCAAGCAGACGTTGCCAAGGCGAGGAAGGCAATCAAGCAACGTCCACTGAACGACAGAGATTAAATCGACCTTATTTTCGTTCACGGTCGTTTCTCCTTATCTTATCTTATCTCTTACGTAACTCCTCGTACCTTTTAGTCGTAATTAATTTCTTGTGTTTTTCATTTCTGTGTTATCAATTTTTATTTATTCGTTTATTTTTATTTCTTTTAATTTTTACATCTATTTACTTTATCCATTTGCGTTTGTTTTTGACTTCGTTTGTTTGAGATTTCCTCCATGCTATCTTTGTTTATTGATTTATTTGCCTATTTACTTGTTTTTCTTGATTTTTAGATTTCCTCCTCTATCTTGTTTATTTTATTCCTTTTACTTCTTGCTGTTTCTCTATTCTCTCTCTTCTCTTTCTCTTTCTCATTCTCTCTCTTTTTCTCTCTCTGTCTCTCTATCTCTCTCTCTCCCTCTTCCTCTCCCTCTCTCTCTCTGTTATTATTATCAATAATAATGATAATAATAACATTAATAATAATAGTAATAAAAATAATAATAATAACAATGATAATAATGATGATAATGGTATCAATAATAATGATAATAATAATAATAATAATAACGATAATACCAGTGATCATAGTAATAACAACAATAATAACAGATAAATAAATAAATAATAGAAAATACTAACAACACCCCCCCCCCTATAACACCCAACCCACAAATCATCCCACGCACACCCCGCCCACGCCCACCCCGGGCCACGAATGCAACGCACGCCCGCACGCTCCGACGCCGCCGCTTGCATTAGGATTCCGAAGACAAACGCGATTACTTTGTTACAGTGAGGTCTCTGGGGAGTCACTTCCTGTGTGTTGGATGCATGGTAATATATATATATATATATATACATATATATATATATATATATATATATATATATATATATATATATATCTTCTCTCTCTCTCTCTCTCCCTCTCTCTCTCTCTCTCTCTCTCTTTCTCTCTTTCTTTCCATTTCTGTCTCTTTATCTCTTTTTCTTTGTGTTTCTGTTTGTTGCTTCTCCTCTCTCTCTTCTCTCTCTCTCTCTCTTTCTGCGAGCTTATCTTGTCTAAAGAAAGTACTCTATCAAATATTTCACTGACAGATAATGTAAACGACCAAGTAACTATCCTTACAGAAGTTATTAAAAGCAGCATTGATGCACTGGCTCCCTACGTAACACGAACCGTCAGACGTCCTCCTGCTCCATGGATAAATGAGGACATTCAGAGAGCCATTAGCGATAGAAACAATGCCCACCAAGCGCTTAAAAGTAACAGAAATGAGGCCGCCCTTCAGGTAGATTATAAAGTCAAAAAGAAAAATGTAAAATTACTAATTCAACGTGCAAAAAGAAATTATTTCAGAAATAAGGACAACTCTAATAAAACATGGAAAATTGTTAAAACACTAGTGCCTCACAAAAAGCACCTCACTAATGATTGCATAAGGCCCATACAAAGAACCGACCATTTTAATGACTTTTTTTAAATTGGAAAACTAACTTATGAGCAAACAATTGCTTCTAGGTTACAACAAAACACAGATCGGGCAAGGCTTACAACTATTCTTTTCAGACCACAACCAGTGGACGTAGAAACAATCATCTTAGTAATAAAACATCATCGCGAAACAAATGCTGTAGGAGCAGACGGCATTGCTTTGCGCTTTATCAGAGATAGTCTACCTGCAACTGTACATTATCTGACGGTCATTATTAACACCTCTCTGGTTACTGGTGTCTTTCCGTCGCTTGGAAACATGGTATAGTAACACAATTTTCAAATCGGGGGATTAGACGATGTCAATAATTATCGCCCTATTACTATACTCCCTATCTATCCAAAATTCTTAAAAAAAATTGTAGCAAATCAACTGACGAGTTTCCTGGGGGCCCAAAATGACTTATTATCTAAAACACAACATGGTTTTAGAAATAGGTTCCACTGAAACAGCTTTACTGCAAATTATTGATGAAATTTATAATAACATAGACAAAAATCAGGTAAATTTGCTGACATTATACGACCTTTCTAAGGCTTTTTATAGTGTCAACCATGAAATTCTCTTTAACAAATTAGTAAATCATAAAATTGATACCTTTTGGTTTAAAAGTTATTTAGATACAAGGACCCAATCGGTAAGAATCAATAATGATATGTCATCAAAACAACAAGTACCTTTTGGTGTTCCGCAAGGCTCTAATTTAGGTCCGATCCTATTTACAATTTTCATAAATGATTTATCAACAATAGCCCATAACTGTCTTTTAGTGCAGTACGCCGATGATTCACAGTTTCTTCATAGTGACTCAGTAAACAACCTAAACACGTTAATAAGAAACACTCAACATACTCTTACACAAGCAAAATTATATTTGACACAAATGGCTTTAAACTAAACCCACATAAAACTCAATGTAATTCATAGGTAGTCGGCAGAACATAGCTAGAATTCCCAATGACACAAACCATAGAATTTGAAGGCTGCTCTATCAAACCGAGCACTTCAGTGAATAATCTAGGAGTACACTTAGACAGCTTCATGACATTTGAGCCACACGTTGACAAAATACACAGGAAGGTAGTGGGTACCCTGATATATCTTAATCACATAAGAAATCACTACTGAAACTAGAATCATGGTTGTGCAAACTCTAGCTCTAAGCATAATTAACTATTGTTCAAACATTTGGGGATCGGCTAACAAGACCCAGATGCAAAAAGTGCAAAGATTACAAAACTTTGCTGCCAGAGTAGCACTAGGTAATATCAGTAAACTTGATCACATCACCCCACATATAAAAAAATTGAAATGGTTAAAAGTCAATTCTAAATGCAGCTATGACACATGTGTATTCATTTACAAACTCATTCATGGGAATTATCCAAAATGGTAAATGCCTTTACAAACCGTAGGGAACACATCAGGTGTCCAGACACGTCAAGTAAATTCCCTTTTTGTTAAGATATCGAATACCTATACAGGGGCACGTCAAATGGAAATACGTGGACCCAAGATATGGAACATGATACCAGATAATATAAGAGACATTAACAACTTCTTTAACTTTAAAACGAAATTAAAAGAACACCTCTTAAATACACAGATGTAAATATAAATGTATTTATGTAAAGAATAACCACTGTAATTTAATGGAATAAATTGTTTTGACTTGACTTTGACTCTCTCTCTCTCTCTCTCCGATCTCTCTCTCTCTCTCTCCTCTCTCTCTCTCTCTCTCTCTCTCTCTCTCTCTCTCTCAACAACACCTAATATTAATAGTAATAACAACAGTAATAACAGATAATATTAAAAATAAGCAATAATAACACTAATAATATCTATAATAATGCGTAATAATAAAAAGAATAGCGTCAAAAATAAGAGATAATAATAATAGTAATAATAGCTTTAATAAAAATAATAATAAAAAAACATAGGTAATAATAAGAGTAATAACAGAGAGAGAAAATTAATAAAAGATAGAAAAGGGTAAAGAGAGAAAGGTAAAGAGAGAAAAGGATGACGTGATAATAGGAATAAAAGAAATTGACAAGGATGGAATATGAATAAGATAATGAGAGAAACAAAAGGGAAGAAGAAAGACAAAGAAGAAGAGGAAGAATAAGATAAATGGAAGAGAGAAAGAGAAGAAGAGAATAAATATGGTAAATGGAAGAGGGAAAGAGAAGAGAATAAATATGGTAAATGAAAGAGGTGAAAAAAAGATATTGAAACATAAAAAAACAAGAAAATGGGGAAAGAGGAAAACCGCGAAAGAGGACCAGGGAGGGAGGGAGAACGAAGAGAGGAATGGAGAAGAACAGCGATAATAAATAATGAAAAGCAATGAAGACCGATAACCGAAACGGGACTAAAAAGAGAAAGCGAAAGGGTTGGCGTCAGGAAGGGCATCCGGCCGTTAAAAAAATCAGCCAAAACCTGACTATAACGACCCCCTTGAAAAATGGGACAAGAATAGGAGAGAACGGAAGAAGAAAGAAGAAATAGAAAGAAAGAAAAAAGAACAAAAAAACATAGCGAACGAGGAAAAAGAAAAATCGCAAAATAAACAGAAAGAAAAAAAAAACGCAATAGAAGCAAAATAGCAGAAGAAGAAGAAGAGAAAAAAAACAAGAAATATAAAAAATAACAATAAATAAGCAGAAGAGATACAAAAAAAAAAATAAAAATAAAAACAACAACGATAAAAACGGAAAAAGATAAAATTTAACAATAAAAAAGTACAAAGAAATTGCGAAAGACTGACAAGACGAGGGAGGAAGGGAACCCGACGCAGCAGCCTTCACAAAAAGTCTTCCGTGCGCCCTCCCCCTCCCCCTCCCCCTCCCCCTCCCGTTTTATTTCACACTTTTATTTATTTATTTCTCGCCCTCCCCCCTCCCCCTCCCCCTCCCCCTCCCGTTTTATTTCACACTTTTATTTATCTATTCTCGCCATCCCCCTCCCCTCCCACTCCCCCTCCGTTATTTCACCTTTTTTTATCTATTATCGACTTATTCGGTTACTATTCGTTGATGTTTTGGTGTGAGAGAGAGAGAGAGAAGAGAGGAGAAGATGAGAAGAGAGAGAGAGAGAGAGAGAGAGAGAGAGAGAGAATGGAGAGAGAGAGAATAGAGAGAGAGAGAGAGAATTAGAGAGAGAGAGAGAGATTAGAGAGAGAGAGAGAGAGAGAGAGAGGAGAGAGAGAGAAAGAGAGAGAGAGAGAGAGAAAGAGAGAAAGAAAGAAAGAAAGAGAGAGAGAAAGGAACCCGATATGACAGCATACCCAAATACCCCTCCGCGTACCCTCCCCAATTCCCCTCGCTCCCCCCCCCCCTTCTCCCCTTCGAGAACCCTCCCCCAGTCCCCTCTCCCCCCTCCCTTACCCTCCCCCCCACCCCCGGCGCCTCGAAAGGGCAAAGGGTACGAATTGATCTTCCGTGATTTTTTTTTTTGACTTCGTTTCATAAATAAATAAATAAACAAATATAAAATAGATAAATAAAAAACCAAAAATAATTAAACAATTAAATAAATAAATAAATAAGTAAAACAAATGAATAAATATATAAAGACAGAAAGAAAGAAAGAAAGAAAGAAAGAAAAATAAATAAAATACTGAACGAATGAATGAATAAATGAATATATAAACAAATAAACAAACAAACAAACAAACAAACAAACAAAGATGGATGAATGGATAAAAAAATATTAAGATGGATGTATGGATAAAAATGTAGATAGACAGACGAATAGATAAAAAAAGATAGATATATGAACGTATAGATAAAAAGAGAGATAGATAAATGGATAAAAAGATAGATGGATGAATGGATAAAAAGATAGATAGATGGATAAAAAGATAGATAGATGGATGAATGGATAAAAAGATAGATAGATGGATAAAAAGATAGATAGATGGATGAATGGATAAAAATACGTATATAAACGGATATACAGATACACATAGATAACGGATAATAGATAATAGATAACGGAGATACGAACGTATAAACACATGTGACAAATAAGAGAAAATGTACAAGAAATAATAGAAAACAAGAGAAAATATACAATAAATAATAGAAAACAAGAGAAAATGTACAAGAAATAATAGAAAACAAGAGAAAATTACAAGAAATAATAGAAAACAAGAGAACATATACAATAAACAACAGAAAATAAATAAAGAGTGGGAAAATTACAAAAGAAATAATAGAAAACAAGAGAAAATATACAAGAAATACAAATAGACATACAAATAATAGAAAAATACAAAAATAGAAAAATATACAAATAAAAGAAAATATACAAGAAATAAAAAACATAATGTAACAAATATATATAAAAAAAACATATATAAATATATATAAAAAAATATATATTAAAATATATTCTTCTTTATCTAAGAAATAAAGATAAAGGAAATCAATAAAAAATGATAAAGAAGAGAAAAAAAAAAAAAAAATCTTTAAGAAAAAGTGAATAAAAAAAAAGCAGTAACAGGAAAAATAAATAAATAAATAAATAAAATGAAAACAAAGAAACGAAACAAAAAACAAAAACAAAGAAACAGATAAACAACAAACAAAATAAACAACAAAGAGAAAAAAACAAAAACAAAGAACTAAAGAAACGAACAAAAACAAAAACAACAAAGAAAAAATATAAGAAAACAAAACAAAAACAACAAAACAGTACGAAGAGAGAAAAAAAACTCGCCTCACGAAAAACAAATAAAAAAACAACAAGAAGAACCGAATAAAAACCCCTCTTTCTCTTTCTCCCCTATCTCTCTTTCTACCCTCCTGCCCTCTTCGTTCTCTTCCTTCTACCTTCCCTCCCTCCCCTCCCTCCCTTCCTCCCTCCTTCCCTTCCTACCCGTCCCTCCCTCCCTCCCTTAGTACTCTCCCTTCTCCCTTCCACTCCTTCCTAAACGTCCCTCCTCTTCTCCCACCCTCCCCCTCTCTCCCTCAGAGCCCCTCCTCCCTCCTTCTCTCCTCCCACCCTCCCTCCCTCCCCCTCTCTCCCTCAGAGCCCCTCCTCCCTCCTTCTCCCCTCCCCCTCCCTCCTCCCTCCCTCCCTCCCCCCCACCCCCCCCCCCCACTCCCGCTACACCCCATCTGGCGACCACGTGGCTTTGTTATTGTTATTGTTGATGACGTCACATCATCGGTCCCCGGATCTCGGATCTCGGCCGGAAACTGACGTCATGATTGCAAAGCTTATAAATAAATACATCATCGCTTCTTTACGTAATAGGGATGAAGTTGATGGGGATGGGGGTGGTGGTGGTGATGGAGATGGTGATGGGGGTGGTGGTGAGCTTATAAATCATAAATTTCTTTAAATGATATTAAGTTGATGGTGATGGTGATGATGGTGATGATGGTGATGATAGTGATGATGGTAATAATAATGGTGGTGGTGGTGGTGGTGAGGGAAGGTAAGACGGGGGGAGGGAACGAGAGGGAGGGAGAGAAGGAGAGGGAGAGAGGGAGGGAGGTTTGGCAGGGAAAGAGGAAAGGAGGGAGGAGGGAAGTGAAAGGGAGGAACTGAGGGAGGGCGGAGGGAAAGGTGTTGAGTGAGTGAGAGAGAGAGAGAGAGAGAGAGAGAGAGAGAGGAGAAGGGAGAGGAGAGAAGAGAGAGAGAGAGACGTAGACGGAAGATGAAGGTTAGATGGAAGAGAGGAGAGTGAGAGAGAGAAAGAAGAGAGGGGGAAAAGAGAGGAAAGAAAATAGAGAGAGAGAGAGGAGAGAGAGAGAGAGAAATAGAGAGAGAGAGAGCGAGAGATGTTTATGGATGGAGAGAGGTTTCTTTTTTTTTTTTGAGAGAGAGAGAGTGGAGAGAGGGGAGTGGAGAGAGAACGAGGAGAGAGAGGAGTGATGAGAAGGAGAGAGAGATGAGAGAGAGAGGGAGAGAAGGGACAGAGAGAGAGACGAAGAGAGAGAGGGAAAGATTGAGACGAGAGAGAGAAAGAGTGAGTGACGTGAGAGAGAGAGAGAGAGAGATGAAACCGAAGAGAGAGAGAGAGAGAGAGAGGATCGAGAGAGAGAAGAGGAGGAGAGAAAGAGAGAGCGGAGAGAGAGAGAGAAAGGGGAGAGAGAGTGAGAGAGAGATGAGAGAGAGAGAGAAGAGGTGAGTGCGTGAGTGAGAGAGGAGAGAGAGAGAGAGAGAGTGAGAGAGAGGTTGGGAGAGACGGAGAGAGGAAGAGAGAGAGTGAGAGAGAGGACGTTACAGAGAGGACAGAGAGACAGAGAGGCAGACAGACAGACAGAGGAGAAAAAAACAGAGATGAGAGGAGATGAGAGAAGGAGAGAGAGAGAGAGAGAGAGAGAGAGAGAGAGAAGAGGAAAGAGAGAGAGACGTTACAGAGAGAGAGATGATGAGAGAGGAGAGAGAGACGAGAGAGAGAGAGAGAGAAAACACGAGAGAGAGAAAAGAGAGAGCGAGAGAGCGAAAGAGGTGGAGAGAGCGGAGAGAGAGAGAGAGAGAGGAGAGAGAGAGAGGAGAGAGAGAGAGAGAGAGAGATTTGAGAGAGGAGAAAGTATGAGAGAGAGAGAGAGGGGAGAGAAAAGAGGGAAAGAGAGAGAGCCGCAGAGAGAATGAGAGAAAGAGAGAGACGAGGTTTTGTGAGAGAGGAGACAGGGGGGGTTGAGAGAGAGAGAGAGAAAGAGAAGAGGGAGAGGAGAGAGGAGAGAGAGAAGAGAGAGAGAGATGAGAGGAGAGGAGATGAGATGAGCGAGCGAGAGAGAGAGAGAAGAGAGGGAGAGGGAAGTGAGAGAGAGAGAGCGAGGGAGAGAGAGAGAGAGAGGGAGAACGATGAGAGAGAGAGAGGGAGAACGAAGAGAGAGAGAGAGAGGAGGGAGAAAGAGAGAGAGAGAGAGGTGAGGAAAGAGAGAGAGAGAGAGGGCGAGAGAACCGAAAAGAGAGAGAGAGAGAGAGAGAGGGAGAGAGGGAGGAGAGAGAGAGTGAGAGAGAGAGAGGAGAAAGAGAGAGAAAACGAAGAGAGAGAGAGAGAGAAGAACAAGAGAGAGAGAGCACGAGAGAGAGATGAGAGAGGATAGAGAGAGAGAGAGAGAGAGAGAGAAGAAGTGAAGAGAGAGAGAGAGAGAGAGAGAGAGAGAGAGAGAGAGACGAACAGAGAGACAGAGAGAGACAGAGACAGACAGACAAAGAGAAGAAAGAAAGAGAGAAAGAGAGAGCAGAGGGCACCCAAACTCAGCAACTCTCAACTGCAAAACAACACGCAACAACTCCCCCCCCCCCAACTCCCCAACCGCCACATCGGCAGTGTATCCAACTCGAGGTGCAACTGACAATCTCCATTTATAACCATTTCTGGCAACATTTTCCTCGTGCAGAGAGATGATTGCACGCGCGTCACTCCCCCCTCCCCCCTCCCCCCACACCTGCCGTGTTATTCCGTTCGATGAAAAGAGACAGATAAAAAAAAGGTGAGAAAGGAATAACAGGAAAATAGAGAGAAAGAGAAACATGGAGAGCGTATAGAAAGAATGAGAGAAAGGGAAGAGAGATAGAGAGAAAAAAAAGCGAGAGAGAAAGGGAAGAGAAATAGGTAGAGAGACAGAAGAGAAAAAAGCGAGAGAGAAAGGGTGTAAAAAGATGGGAAAAAATAGAAAGAGCGAGAGAAGAAAGGAAGAATGATAGAGAGAGAGAAAAAAGCAAGGAAGAAAGAAGAGAGAGATCATAAGGTAAAAATATGAAAGAAGGATAGAATAAATGAAAGGAAAACAAAGAGATGAAGAGGAAATATGAACAATGATTCACTAAAACATTTATTTCGAAAATATTACGAAATATTCCTCTTTTTACCTTACTTTCCCCCTTTTCCTTACATTTTTCTCCTCCCCCCTTTCCCCCCCCCCCCTTTTTTTTTCTCTCCCCCCCCCAATCCCCCCCGTCTTTCCCTTTTTTCCCTTTTTTTTTTTTAATCCCCCCCTTTTTCCAAATTTTCCCCCCCCCCCCCCCCCCCCCATTCCCCCCCCCTTTTCCCCCCCCCTTTCCTCCTCCCCCTCCCCTACCCTCCCACCCTCCCCCTTCCCCCCACCCCTCCCCCACTTCACCCTTCCCACCCTACCCTTTGCCCACCCCCCTCTCCCACCCTCCCCTCCCCGCCCTCCCCTTCCTTCCCTCCCCCCTCCCTTCCCTCCCCCTCCCCCCCTCCTCTCCCCCCCTCCTCCCTCCTCTCCCAACCCTCCACATTTATAGAAGCGAAAAACTCTCCCCGTCTTCCTCCACCTCCTTTATCGGGACTCAAAACCACCTTCCTTCTCCTACACTTCTCCAACACTTTCCTCCTTCAACGCAGTACGTGTTTGTGGGTCTTCCCTTACGCGTGTGATTTATATCGCGAGGGAAATAGAATTAAAATCTGCTCTGCACTTTACTCCTCTGTGCTCCAATAATCTGTATCGTCAGTGTAAAATCAGTGTATCTATCGCCAGTGTCATATCAGTGTATCGTCAGTGTCATATCAGTCGGTCTTTAGTGTCACATCAGTGTCGTTAGTGTCATATCAGTGTATCGTCAGTGTCATATCAGTGTCGTCAGTGTCATATCAGTCGATCGCCACTGTCACATCAGTATAACCCAGTGTAACATCACCGTACCATCATCCCATCACTTACCGTCAGTATAACATCAACAAAACATCAGTTTAACATCGGTCTAACAGCATAATACACCTACGAGCGTGCCGTAGACATCCCGTCAGTGTAGCATCAGTGTGGCATCAGTGTGGCATCAGTGTGGCATCAGTGTGGTATCAGTGTGACATCAGTGTGACGTCAGTGTGACGTCACAGCTTCCACAAGTGCAATTAAGGATTAGCGAAATGGTAAGTGTTTATTTTTGTTTACATTATTGTTGTTTTTCTCGCGTTTTTCGTGTGTTTTTAAAGATGAGAAAACAATGACATTGAGTGTTTTCTTGTTTGTTTGTTTTTCTTTCCCTCTTTCTTCAGTTTTTTTGTTTTCGTTTTTCTTTATCTTTCTTCCCTTCTTTTTTCTTCTTCTTCC
>NC_051392.1:39826143-39833643 GCF_015228065.2 Penaeus monodon
TCCCCTCCCCACCCCTCCCCCCTCCCCCCTCTCCCTCCCCCTCCCCTGCCTCCCCCCCCCTCCCCTCCCCTTTCCCCCAAACCCCACCCCCCCCCCCCCCTCTCCCTCCCCCCCCCCCCCCCCCTCCACTCCCTCCCCCTCCCTCCCTCCCTCTCCCCCCTCCCCCCCCCCTCCCCCTCCATCCCCCCCACCCCCCGCCCTCCCAACTCCCTCCCTCCCCCCCCCTTTCCCCCCCCCTATCCCTCTCCTCCCTCCCCCTCCCCTCCACTCCCTCCCTCTCCCTCCCCACCCCCTGCCCTCCACTCCCTCCCTCCCCTCCCCTTTCCTACCCACCCTATCCCTCTCCCTCCCTCCCTCTCCCCCCCCCCCCCCCTTCCCCACTGTTGAATTCTCGAAAACCCCAAGGAGCATGAGGCCAATCGGGCAGCGAAACAAGCAAGCAAGCAAACAGACAAGCAAGCAACTCATGCAACTCTTGTGCTTTGCAAAATATTGTCGGCCCCCACACGCGCCCCCCCCCATCCTCCCCCCCCCCCTTCCTCCCCTCCCCTTTCCCCCCATCCCTTCTCCCCCCCCCCCTTCCCCTCCCTCCCTCCCCTCCCTCCCTCCCTCCCTCCCTCCCTCCTCCTCCTCCTCCTCCTCCTCCTCCTCCCCTCCCCCCCTTTCCACCTCCTCCCCTTCCACCCCCCCTTCCTCCCCCCCTTTCCTACCTCCCGCTATCTCTTATGTAATGTTCCTCTCTCCCCCCTCCCTCCCCCTCCCCCCTTCCCTCCCCTCTCCCCGCTACGCTTTCCTGTTCTTCTTGTTCTTATTACTGTTATCATTTTTCCTTCTCTTTCTGCTGCTGCTGCTGACTCTTCCCTCCTTTCTCTTCCCTCTTCTCCTTTTTCCTTCTCCCCCCTTTTCCTTTTCCCCTTCTTTTCTCTTTTTCTTCCTTTTTCTCTTTCCCCTTTTTCTTTCCTTTTTCCCTTTCCCCCCACTCCCACCCCCCCTCCCCTCCTCCTCCTTTTTCCCCTTCTCCTCCTCCATCCCTCTTCCCTTCTTTCGCCTCTTCTTGTGCCTCTCCTCCTCCACTCCCCTATGCCCCCTTCCCCTCTCATGCTCCCCCCCTCCCCCCTCCCCTCTTCCCCTCCGTTACCCATCTTTTACATACGTTGGGGACGCTACCCCTCCCCCTCCCCCTCCCCCTCCCTGCCCACATTTCCTGTCTTCTGTGTGTGTGTGTGTGTGTGTGTGTGTGTGTGTGTGTGTTGTGTGTGTGTGTGTGTGTGTGTGTGTGTGTGGCGTGTGTGTGTGTGTGTGTGTGTGTACGTGTGTCTGTGTATGTGCGTCTGTGTACGTGTGTGTGTGTGTGTGTGTGTCTGTGTGTGTGTGTGTGTCTGTGTGCGTGTGCGTGTGTTTGCGTGTGTGTGTGTGCGCGTTCGTATGTCTGTGCGATCGTGTGCGTGCCTATACGTACGCATATAGAAGCCTATGCACGTACGAAATGGCCACCTCAGCCGACCGTCGCAATTGCCAGGATTCGTCATGCAACCCCGAGTGAGTCACGCGAACGGCGCTTCGAGGCCGTGTCAGGAGGAGGCGCTCATTTGCATGGGGTTTTCTTCGTTAATTATTTCAAGGATAATTAGTGATGATGATGGTGGTGGTGGTGATAATAGTAGTAGTGAAATGGTGGTGGTGGTGGTAATAATAATAATGATAATGATAATGATAATAATAATAATAATAATAATGATAATGATAATGATAATGATAATGATAATGATAATGATAATGATAATGATAATGATAATGATAATGATAATGATAATGGTAATGGTAATGGTAATGGTAATGATAATGATAATGATAATAATAATAATAATAATAATAATAATAACTATAACAACAATAATAACAATAATAATACTAAAACCAATACTACAACTAATAATAACTATAGTACTACTAATACTACTAACACTAATAATAATAATAGTTATAACAAAAATAATAATAATGATGATAATAATAATAACTAATAATTATAACATTAATAATAAAAATGATAATAATAATAATGATAATAATGATGATAATCACAAGAACAATACTACTACTACTAATAATAATAACGATGATAATAATGATAATAAATACGCACCACATTCCTAACAAGGAATTATTAAACTAATACTGATAATAACAATAATAACAATGATGAGGATAATAAAAAAAATAATAATAATAATGATGGTAATAACAATAATTGCAAAACCAACATCAACATTCACAATTACAGCAACATCACAACAATAATAATAACGAGGATAGTGATTATTATCCTCAGGCCTAATCTTCCGACAAAAAAAAAAAAAAAAAAAAAATGCAAGTCTGCACCATAACATGCAATTGCACAGATCAAAGTCGGGTTTATCTGACAACAACGGAAGTAACTGCCACAGAAAGAACAACAAAATAACAATAAGAACAATAAATGAAACAATAACAACAACAACCAAAATAAAAATACGAATAATTCGCTAATATTGTAATAATATTTAATAATATGCTAATAATAACGTAATAAAATGTAATAATAACAATAATAATAATAATAATAATAATAATAAAACAACGAAAAAATACACCAAGAACACAAATAACAACAAAAACACCACAAACGAAAACAATAACAACAAAAAACAACAATAACAACAACAAAAACAATAACAACAACAACAACAACAAAAACAATAACAACAACAAAACTATAAAACAAAACAAAACAACAAAAACAATAACAACAAAAACGGACCCGAACCGCAGTCGACCCTAACCTACCCCCTCACCCCCCCACCCCCCGGACTCGCTACAACGCCCGCATCCTGTTGCCCGAAAGGAAGGAGGGCACTGCTGTGGCACTCATCATCTGGCACTCATCATCTGTCTCTCTCTCTCTCTCTCTCTCTCTCTCTCTCTCTCTCTCTCTCTCTCTCTCTCTCTCTCTCTTCTCTCTCTCTCTCTCTCTCTCTCTCTTTCTCTTTCTCTTTCTCTTCTCTCTCTCTCCTCTTCTCTTTCCCCCTCTCTCTCTCTCTCTCTCTTCTTTTCTCTCTCTCTTCTCCGTCTTTCTCTCTCTCTCTTCTTCTCTCTCTCTCTCTCTCTCTTCTCATACCCCCTCTCTCTCCCTCCTCTCTCTCTCTCGTCTCTCTCTCTCTCTCCTTTTTCTCTTTCTCTTTTTTCTCTTTCCTCTTTCTCTCTCTCTCTCTCTCTCCTCTCCCTCCCCTCCCTCTCCCTCTCCCTCTCCCTCTCCTTCTCCCTCTCCCTCTCTCTCTCTCTCTCTCTCTCCCTCCTCTCCCTCTCCCTCTCCCTCTCCCTCTCTCTCTTTCATTCCACCTCTTTCTCTTTCTTTATTTCTTTCTCTTCTCTTTATCTTTTTTATTCCTCTTTCTCTTTCTCTTTCTCATTCTCTTATTCTCATTCTCTCTTTCAACCTCCTTCCCTCCTCCCTCTCGCTCTTCCACCCTCCCTCTCCCTCCCTCCCTCTTCCCGACCTCTCTCTCTCTCCCTCTCCCAATTTCTCCCTCTCTCCCTCTCTCTCCCTCCATCCCCCCTCCCCCTCCCTCCTCCCCCTCCCCTCCCCTCCCCCCCCCCTCCTCCCCCTCCCCTCCCTCCCCCCCTCCCCTCCCCTCCCTCCCTCCCCCCCTCCCTCCCTCCCCCCCTCCCCCCTCCCCTCCCTCCCTCTCCCCCCCCCCACCCCCTCCCTCCATCTCCCTCTCCCCCCCCCCTCCCTCCCTCCCTCTCCCCTCCCTCCTCTCCCCTCCCCCTCCCTCCCTCCCTCCCTCTCCCCTCCCTCCCTCCCCCCTCCCCCTCCCTCCCTCTTCCCCTTTCCCCCTCCCTCCCTCCCTCCCTCTCCCCTCCCCCCTCCCTCCCCCTCCCTTCCTCTCCCATCTCCCCTCCTCCCCTTCCTCCCCCCCCTCTCCCTCCATCTCCCATCTCCCCTCCTCCCCTTCCTCCCCCCCCTCTCCCAATCTCTCCCAGCGATAAGCGAGAACACGCACGGCGTTTGTTTACTCATTTCCGCATTCATTCATCCGCCCGTGTGTTCGCGTAGCCGTTCCCTCATTCATCCGTGGATCCGGCGATTCACTGACTCATCCTCGGCTCATTCATTCATCCGCTGACTTATTCGGCTGTTCATATGTCTCTCTCTCTCTCTCTCTCTCTCTCTCTCTCTCTCTCTCTCTCTCTCTCTCTCTCTCTCTCTCTCTCTCCCCTTCTCTCTCTCTCTCAATCACTTTCTCATTCTTTGTATATCTCATTCTCTCTCTCTTCCTCTTTCTCTTTCCCTTTCTCCTCTTCCTCTTTCTCTTTCTCTTTCTCCTTTTTCTCTTTCTTATTCTCTTCCTCTTCCTCTTTCTCTTTCTCTTCCTTCTCCTCTTCCTCCTCCTCCTCCTCTTCCTCTTCTTCTCCCTCTCCCTCTTTCTCTTTCTTTCGCCAAACTGCTAAGGTTGGGATACCTTGGTTTATCCATTTAACAATTTCTTTATTCATCACTCTGTCCATTCATTCGTGAATCTATTCTCTGTTTCTTCATTCATTCACGTCTTCATGCGTTTACTTATTCATTTATTATAATTATTCATCCATTAGTTATTCAGCCATTCACTCATTCTGTTAAGTGACTCAGCATCTTGCCAAGTTGTTAGTATATATTTTCATCAATACGTTTCTTTGCTGAATTTGTGTGTGTGTGTGTGTGTGTGTGTGTTTGTGTTTGTGTGAGTGTGTGTGTTTATGTGTGTGTGTGTGTGAGTGTGTGTGTTTATGTGTGTGTTTGTGTGTGTTTGTGTTTGTGTTTGTGTGTGTGTGTGTGTGTGTGTGTGTGTGTGTGTTTTGTGTGTTTGTGTGTGTGTTTGTGTTTTTTTTGTGTTTGTGTGGTGTGTGTGTGTGTGTGTGTGTGTGTGTGTGTGTGTGTGTGTGTGTGTGGTGTGTGTTGTGTTGTGTGTGTTTTTTGTGTGTGTTGTGTGTGTGTGTGGTGTGTGTGTGTGTGTGTGTGGGGTGTGTGTTGTGGGGTTTGTGTGTGTGTGTGTGTGTGTGTGTGTGTGGGTGTGTGTGTTTGTGGTGTGTGTGTGTGTGTGTGTGTTGTGTGTAGTGTGTGTGTTGTGTGTGTGTTTTTGGTGGTGTGTGGGTGTGTGTTGTGTGTGTGGTGTGTGGGTGGGGGGGGGTGTGTGGGTGTGGTGTGTGTGTGTGTGTGTGTGTGTGTGAGCTGACCTAACCTAAAAACAAGTGTACACAAAAACCGCACTACGTGCATGTGCTCGTAAGCCTTGTCGAGGATGAAGACCTTCACACCCTCACCCCCCCCACCCACCCTACCCCCCTTTAGAAGCAAACTTTCCATCAACATCCACCTCCTCCCCCACACTCCTATTCACCTCCCCCACCCTCCCCCACCCTCCTCACCCTCCCTCACCCCTCCCCCACCCTCCTCTTCACCTCCCTCACCCTCCCCCACCCCTCCCCTATCCTCCTCTTCACCCCTCCATCCTCCTCTCCCCCACACGCAATGTGGGTCTGACAACGCACGCCTTGCTCACTCGCTCTGCACGTGGTCTCCCGCTTATTTACGTACTTACGCGTGTGTTTGTGTGTTTGTGTTTGTGTGTGTGTGTGTGTGTGTGTGTGTGTGTGTGTGTGTGTGTGTGTGTGTGTGTGTGTGTGTGTGTGTGTGTGTGTGTGTGTGTCTGTGTGTGTGTGTGTGTGTACATATATCAATATGTATATATCTGTGTGTGTATCCATATGTATGTATATATATGTATGTAGTTATGCATTTACCTGTCTACCAAACTGTCTGTCTGCCTATTTGTCTGTCTGTCCCTTTCAACATCTCTTTCTACATGTCTCTTTCTAATCATATTCTTTTCCGTCTACTGTTGCTCTCGATTTCTCTCTCTTTCTCCCTCTTCCTTTTTTATTCCATTATTTTTTCTCTTATACCTTCCTTTCCTCTTCCCTTCCTCGTCCGCCCTTCTGAGACTCTAGATATATACTATAATTTTTGGCATTTTGATCTTCATTTTTTCTCCTCCTCCTCCTCCTCCTCCTCCTCCTCTTCCTCTTCCTCTTCCTCCTCCTCCTCCTCTTCCTCTTCCTCTTCCTCTTCCTCTTCCTCTTCCTCTTCTTCTTCTTCTTCTTTTTCCCTCTCCTTTTCTTTTCTTCTCCCTTCCTCTTTCTCTTCTTCCTCTTACATTTCTTCGCCTTCTTTTTTTATTTTTTGTTTATTCATTTTTTTTTATTTATTCTTTTTTTTTTTGGTCGAGACGAAGATACTCTTGATGAGTCTCGAGAGCAACGTTTCTTAAAATAACATCGTTTTCCTAATTATGAAATGAAAATCAATCACCAATCTATGAAAATACATCTCCTCAACAAAAAAAATTAAATATATAATAACAATAATAAGAATAATAAAAATAAGAATAAGAATAAGAATAAGAATATTAATAATAATAATAATAATAATAATAATAATAATAATAATAATAATAATAATAATAATAAGAGGAAGAAGAATAATGATAATAACAACAACAACAAAAAAAACAATAATAATAATAATAATAATAATAATAATAATAATAATAACAATAATAATAACAATAATAATAATAATAATAATAATAATAATAATAATAATACAATAATAATAATAATAATAATTATTATTATTATTATTATTATTATCATTATTATTATAATAATAATAATAACAATAACAACAAAAACAACAACAATAACAACAAAAACAACAACAACAACAACAACAACAACAATAATAATAATAATAAAATCAACGAGATCACGTGATCAGGGACCCCACCCCCGGGCCCTGATCACGTGACCCGGCCTTTCGCCATGAGGTCAAAGGGTCCGCACTAACACCTGTCTCGTCTGCATACGGTGTGCATGAGCGTCAAACATTTGGGGGAAAATAAGATCAAATCAGTAACATCCGAATGTTGAATGTAGGCCTATGTTTGCGAGAGAGAGGAGAGAGAGAGAGAGGAGAGAGAGAGAGAGAGAGAGAGAGAGAGAGAGAGAGAGAGAGAGAGAGAGAGAGAGAGAGAGAGAGAGAGAGAGAGAGAGAGAGAGAGAGAGACAGACAGACAAAGAACACAGAACATTCTGAATGTAGGATGTAAGTCTGTCTTCATATATATATATATATATATATATATATATATATATATAAATATATATATATATATATATATATATATATATATATAAAATAGAACGTCCAATGTAGGTCTACGTCTGCAAACCATGATTTTTTTTAATAAAAAAAAATACAATTCAAAACAACAGAACAGAAAAAAAATGAAAATAACAAGCTTGTACCTCCTTTAGAAAACAACAACAACAACAGACGGAGACGGCAGAGAGCTTGGTTTAAAAGGAGGAAAATTTTGGTTCTGCAGAAGATACTACTATAACTTCTAAGTATTACTG
>NC_051392.1:39838643-39841143 GCF_015228065.2 Penaeus monodon
CTCTCTCCTCTTTTTTTTTTTTCTCTTCTAGATTCTCTCTCTCTTCTCCCCTTCTCTCTCTCTCTCTACTCCTCTTTCTCTTCTCTCTCTATCTCCTCCTTTCTCTGTCTCTCTCTCTCCTCTTTCTCTACTCTCTCTCTCTCTTTCTCCTTTCTCTCTCTCTCTCTCCTCTTTTCTCTCTCTCTCTCTCCTCTTTTCCCTCTCCTTCCCCTCTCTCCTCTTTCTCTCTCTACTCTCTATCTTTCTCTCTCTCTCTCCTCTTTCTCCGTCTCTCTCTCTCCCTCCTCTCTCTCTCTCTCTCTCTCTCTCTCTCTCTCTCTCTTCCGCTCTCTCCCTCTCTCTTCTTCTTTCTCTCTCTTCTCTCCCTCTTCTCTTCTCTCTCTCTCTCACCTTCTCTCTCTCCTCTTTCTCCCCTCTCTCTCTTCCCCTCCTCTCTCCCTCTCTTCTCTCCCTACTCTCTCTCCCTCTCTCTCCTCCCTCTTCCTCCCTCTCTCTGCTACTCTATCCCTCTTTTTCTCTCTCTCCTCTCCTCATCTCTCTCCTGCTCTCTCTCCCCTCTCTCTCTCACCCTCTCTCTCTCCCTCCCTCTTCTCGCCAACCCCCGCCCTTACTGACTCACCAGCCTCCCCCGACACCTCAGAACACCACACCAATCCTCAAACAACTCCCACCACAACCAGAACAAAGCTCGGGTCATCAACACAACACCTCGGCCAAGAAGAAAAAAAAGGACGAGGCAAAAAGAAAAAACAACAACAACAACCAGAAGGACCCCGAGCAGTGAAATGACGCAACTCATCGCCAGGTGCCATGAGCTCCTCCCCCCCGCCCTTCCAATGCCTCTTTCCCCCCCTCCCCCTCCCCCTCCCTCCTTTCCTCTAGCTCCAGCAGCGCAGAGAGAGAGCAGAACAAGATGGTGAAGATGAAGAAGGTTTCGTCCCAGTCACGCCAAGGGGGAAAAAGTAAAAAGGAAAAAAAAACAAGAGAAGTGCGTCAAAGTCCATAATGGGAACTGATCGACCTGATATAACGTCCCTGTAAACCACAAGTTGTCATCCCGTGAGGAGGACAGCAAAGAACACCTCTCGAGACAGTTATGAAAATGCATCAACCTCAAAGACACAAGACAACACCTATGAGTCACAATTACCACACCAGTTTCACGGTTACGAGGCCGAGAAACAAAGCCTGAACTATTTTTAGACTTGGATGCTTTCCCAAGGAACGCCAGAGTGTTTCGAAACAGAAACTAGTACGGGTTGTGATCCCAGGGTCAAAATAGGTCACAGAAATGCACAGTCTCTCCTGGGTCTTCTTGGTGATATGAAAGGGCTAATGACGGAGAGAAATCTTGATATCTTATGTATAAGTGATACGTGTCTTCACGTAGATATGCCTATGTCAAGTGCCTTTATCAGTATTCCTAACTTCAGTGTTTATATATGCGACGCAGGGCGTGGGGAAGGAGTCTGCATGTGTGTAGGAGTTCCTCTCAAAACACATGAGATATTTGCTGCTACTGCCAAGAGTACAGATGTAGAGGATAGCTGGGTTACCGTACATAGCAAGATGCTTCCGTCACTTACTGAAGGCGCAGCCTATAGGTGTCTTCGTGGTTCCTCTGAATATTTTGATTATCTTGAAAAAAGTTTTTTTTAATAGATAAGTTACTAAGATACCTCTAGTCCTCCTAGGTGATCTAAATGATGACTTAAACAAACCCAATCCAAAATTAAGATAATTAGGAAAAACAAATTAGGAAAAACAATGACCAGAACCAGAAAACACCTCGTCACTAACTGCCGTAATAACAACAAACAGAGCCGACACCATTCACCATACAAACGCCATCCCACGCCATGCTGCCGACCACGGACGCACAGCGGTGACGCTCAATATAAGTCAAGAAGTCGATCACCGTTCATAAAAACTTCTCGTGAACTGACCAACTACGAGCCTCAGTCACAACACCTACGAATAATTGCCGAAGAATCAACTCTTCTAGAAATTTTGCAGACAGATAAGACAAAACAGGTAACAGGTAGACAAGCAGGTAAATATCTCCAGGGAAGTGATTAATGACAGTATAGACGCCATCGCTCCCTTCGTTGCAAGAACAAGCAAGAACAAGAACAAGAACAAGAACAAGAACAAGAACAAACAGAACAAGAACAAGCGACATCAGGAGAGCCATAGCAGATAGAAACAGCTTTCATAAAGCCCTCTAAAACAACAGATTTGGCTGATTATATCCAAGAGAAGTAAAATGCTAAATCACTGATACATGGCGCAAAAACCGGTTATATCAGAAATAAGTGAACTAATTGTAAAATAATAATAATAATAATAATAACAATAATACATGGGAGATAGTTAAAACACTTGTACCAAACCAAAAAGCATATTAATTGAAATTTCAGGATTAGTACGAATGATTTTAATGATTTCCTCGATAAAATTGGAACGCTCACATGTGAACAAATAATACCTTCCACATCTC
>NC_051392.1:39846143-39854421 GCF_015228065.2 Penaeus monodon
AAAAAAAAGAAGAAAGAGAAAGGTAATAAAGAGAGAAACGAAAGCGAGAAGATAGAAAGAAGAGAAGAAAGAAGCAAGAGAGAAAGACAGAGCCAAAGAAAAAAAAGGAAAGAAAACAGGAAGACAAGAACAATATGCGAGAACGACAAGAGAAGAGAAAAATAAATTAAATAGCAACTAAAGGTATGACAAAAAGAAGTTTGAAGACCTCACCCTCCACAACCCCCAGCACTCCCGCCCAAGAACTCAACCTGTCCACTCTCCCCCACCTCCCCCTCTTTCGTTAATGCTGACCCCCCACATACCCACCCCGATCCTCCTACTCCCTCCCAACAGAACACAAACCCTCCACACCACGACCCAACCTCCCAACTCACCCAATCTCCTATCATAACCCAAAAACTCTTAGTATCTCACAAACCAAACCCACCCTCCACCCAACCCAATCACTCCCATGACATTCCCACTCCACAACTCCATCTAACTCACAACCTACTTGATCCCCAAACTTCAAGCATCCACCCCAACCCATCCAATCCACCCCCCTGATCCTACCCATCTAGAAATATCACCTTACTCCAACCCCCTCGCATCACAACCCCTCCCCTCCTCCCAACATACCAAACTCCCCACCCCGACACCCTCCATCTGCCCCTCCCAAAGGAACCAAACCACAACAATACAACAAGACCACACACCAACAATACAAACACATAAAACAAAACTACACCACCACTCCAGAAAGAATAAAACCAAACCCCACCTCCAGCCTCTACCCCCCTCCCCACTCCGTCACCCCCGCCCACCCCTCTACGTACATCCCCACCGCGCCCCCCCACACTTAATACAATCCCCCTATAACCCAAAACCAACACATCCATCCCCGCTCACCATACCACCATAACAAACCCCCGACCCATCGACACACACCACACCCACCCAATGTACCACACCCACACCACTACCGATAAACACAAACACAGACACTACGATCAGTAAGACCCGCCAACCCATCCTCCCACATCTAATACCCCCCTACCCAACTCACATCCGTACTTCCTCTCACCAATCCCACACACGCGATGCGTCCCGTGACCCGGCTCCCTCCAGTTAATAACTCCCCGAACCCCCTCTAACCATCTTCAAGCGCCCCAAACAAACCACATGTATCAATCTCCTCTCCATCTGCCCTACAAACCACCTCCCCCTAACCACGCACAAATTACCTCGATTCAAACCCTCACAATCTCTCCTTCTACAACATTCTAACCCCCTTCACTCTCGCGTCCCATCAAAACACCCAACAACAAACTCCCTACCAATCCACACTCCCGCTCCTGAACTACCCCACAACCTATCTCCACCCTAACCACTACCCCCAATCCCCTCTACCCCCCCATACATAAACTCCCCTCCACCCCTGCCACCCCTCCCTACTTCACACACACTCACCCATCTACACTTACATCTCCCCCTCCCTCAACTTAAACAGCACCCCCTCCGCCCCCTCCCCCCTCCTACCCAAAACACACCACCACTCCTTAACCACCCCCACATCACCCCCTCCCTCATTTCCCACCTCCTCCCCCTCCCCCCTCTCCTCTGCCTCTCCTCTCTCTCCCTCCCTCCCTCCCTCCTCCCCTCACCCTCTCTCCCTCAACTCCTCTCCATCCTCCCCTCCCTCCCTCCTTCCCTCCCTCTCCCTCCTCTCTCTCTCTCTCTTCCCTCTCTCTCTCCTCTCTCTCTCCATCTCTCTACTCCCTCTCTCTCTCCACTCTTACTCTCCCTCCTCTCTCCTCTCTCTCTCCATCTATCTCTCCCTCTCTCTCTCACCTCTCTCTCCCTACTACCTCCCTCTCTCTCTCCCTCTTCTCCCTCCCTCCATCCATCCTTCCCTCCATCCTTCCCTCCATCCTTCCCTCCCTCTCTCCGTCCTTCCCTCCTTTCCCTCCCCCCCCCCGTCCTTGACAGAAATTTGAGTAGGAGTAAATCTCCCTTTTTTTTCTTTTCTGTCTTTCTTTCATTTTTTTCCGTTTCTTTTATTTTTCTTTTCTTTTCTTCTTCGTTTTCACCTTTTTCGTCGTCGTCGTCTTCTCCTTCTCCTCTCCTTCTCCTTCTCCTCCTCCCCTTCTCCTTCTTCTTCTTTCTCCATTTCCTTTTCTTTCTTTCTTTCTGTCTTCCGTTCTTTATTTCTATCTTCCTCTCCTTCTTGTTTTCTTTTTCTTTTATATATCTATCTATTTATCTTCATTTACAGAAGGAGATTACAGTTCTTTCCTTGGACAACTTATTTGTAATTTGTTAATAGGATCTGCAATGTCGTTGTTGGTTTTGCTGGCCGTGGTTTCGTTTGTTGTTGTTGTTGGTTTTGCTGGCCGTGGTTTCGTTTGTTGTTGTTGTTGGTTTTGCTGGCCGCGGTTTCGTTTGTTGTTGTTGTTGGTTTTGCTGGCCGTGTTTCGTTTGTTGTTGTTGTTGGTTTTGCTTTGGTTTCGTTTGTTGTTGTTGTTGTTGTTTTGTTGTTCTTGTTGTTTTTGTTGTTGATGTTGGTTTTGCTGTCCGTGGTTTCATGTCGTGTTGTTGTTGTTGTTGGTTGTTTGTGTTTTTGTTGTGGAGTTGGTTTTGCTGTCAGTGGTTTAATGTCGTTGAACTGAAGGCAAAGAAGTAGAATGAGTCGCTACTGCGGACGATAACAACGCTACAAATGACACATTTCCAACCAGCGACACCCGCCGCAGAAAAGATGCCACAAATTCCAAAACCTATATATGGCAACATTCACAAAGCTAGATGCCAGCTCTCGCCAAGGAAAGAAAAAAAAAATTACGTAACATCCCAACCCACATAGAGTATGTAACAAGGTGTTCAGAGGAATGTGATAAAAAGAAAGAGAGAAAGGGGGAAGGAAGGGTAAATAAATCAACGAAAATTAAGAAGAGAGACAAAAAAAAAAGGTAAATAAAACAACGAAATTTAAGAAGAGAGAAAAAAAACGTAAATAAAACAACGAAAAGTAAGAAAAGAGACAAAAAAAAGGTAAACAAAACAACGAAAACTGAAAAGGAGAGAAACAAAAAAACAACCGGTAACCAAAACAACGAAAACCAAGAAAGGGCGAGACAAAAAAAAAAAGAAAAAATGAAAATATGATGATTCACGACGAAAAAAGGGATGCTCAAAACTGGCGCTTCTCCAAATAAACGTAAAACAGACCAAACTGCCTTATTTTATTTAATCAAATGAATAACCAAACTGTCAAAGCAAAACCAAAATACTTCAGTGTCAGGAGGAAGGGGGGGGGGAGGAGAAAGGGGGAGGGGGTGATATGAGAGGAGGGAGAGGGAGGGGGAAAGGGGGAGGGGGTGATACTGAGAGGAGGGAGAGGGAGGGGGAGAGGGGAGGGGGGTGATACAGAGAGGAGGGAGAGGGAGGGGGAGAGGGGAGGGGGTTGATACAGAGAGGAGGGAGAGGGAGAGGGGAGGGGAGGGGGTGATACAGAGAGGAGGGAGAGGGAGGGGGAGAGGAGAAAGGCGGAGGGGTGAAGCTCAGAGGGGGAGAGAGAGAAGGGAGGGGGGACAAGAGAGGGGAAAGGGGGAAGGGGGACAAGAGGAGAGGGGAAAGGGGGAGGGGGGTCGACAGCGAGCAAAGAATGACCAACCAACCATCCTCCCTCCCCCCCCTCCACCCGCACCTCCCACCCTTAAGAAAATCTTTCGGTAGACAAGAAGGGAGGAATAAGTGGTTGTAGTACTAGTAATGGTAGTAGAAGCAGTAGTACTACTAGCAGCAGGTGTAGAAATAGCAGTTAAAATAGTACCAATATTAGTAAAACCAGTAGAAGCAGTACCAGTAATAATAGTAAAAATATTATTAGTAGTAAAGTAGTCATAGTAGTACTAGTAATGGTAAAAATAGTAGTAGTAATAGTAATAACAGCAATCAAAATAGTAGTACCAGCAGCAGTACTAAAAAAGTAAAACCCGCAGCACTACCAACAGCAAAAGTTCACCAATCACCGAAAAAGCAGACGCAGTTTGAGCAAAATTCGCCATGAGCAGCGGCCGCCCGCAACAAACGCCACGAAACCTGCAGCGCAGCCTCGGCGCACCGACGCCACTCGGACCAGTGAGTGACAATGGCGAGGCTGAGGGCCAATTGTCCTGCGCGAGAGTGACGCCACAGCGGGGGAGGGGGAGGGAGCGGGGACGGGAGAGGAGGGAAGGGGGAGGAGGGAGGGAGGGAGGAGGGGGAGGGGGAGGGAGGGAGGGGGAAAGGGGAGGGGGAGGGAGGGAGGAAAGGGGGAAGGGAGGGAGATTGAGGGAAGGGGGGGAGGGAGGGAGGGAGGGAGGGGGAGGGGGAGGGGGAGGGGGAGGGAGAGAGAGAGAGAGAGAGAGAGAGAGAGAGAGAGAAGGGGAAGCGACTGGGAGAGAGAGAGAACGAGCGACGAGAGAGAGAGAGAGAGAGAGAGAGAGAGATTGAGAGAAAGAGAGAGAGAAAGGAAAAGAGAAAAAAAATGCCTTCCGATTTAGACGAAAAAGAAAAAAATATACATAATCTTTACTTCATAAGCCAAGACACAATAAAAAACAAACAAACAAACAATTAAAGATAATGGAAATAAATCAAATTACACGAAAAAAAAAAAAAATCCAAACCGCCCTATAATGACCTCTGGCATTCACAGGGCAGCTCATCCAATCGCGCCCCGATACCGACGGCTAATCCACGGTCCGCGAAGCGGTGGGGTGGACTACGACGCAATTCAAGGTGGATTTGGCAGAGAGAGGGGGAAGGGGGAAATGGGGGGGAAGGGGGGAAGGGGGAGAAAGGAGAAGGGAGGGTAGAGGAAGAAGGGGTACGAATGATGGGGGGAAGAGAAGATAGAAGAAGAAAGGAGAAGAGGGAGAAGTAGGGACTGATAAGGAGAGAGGAATGAGAGAGGAGGGAGGGAGGGAGGAAGGAGAGAGGGAGAAGGGAGGGAGGGAGAAAGGGAGGGAGAGGGGGGTAAGAGGGAGAGAGGAGAGAGAGAGGGAGAGAGAGGGGTAGGAGGGAGGGAGAGGGGGCTAAGAGTTAGGGGGTCACAGTGGACGCAGACACGAAAGGCGACAGACAGAATATAGTCACTGACCCCGCAGTTCTATCTGTAACTCCACGCGAAAAATATCTTTGACATTCGATTTTTGTCTGCGACTCGGCTGGAGTTTTAAGACAGGTCTGGCGATGTCCTTATAAGAACTTCTCTCCGGGCTGTCCTTTGAAGACGCGACCAATGCGATTTTGTAATGTTTGTATTTGTTTGAAGGACCAACTCCGCACAAGTAGTAAATGAAAAACTTGCATAACATTTATTTACCTTCTTTTTTTACTTTTTTCCTTAACTGTTAAACGTTAACTGAGCTGTTTCGTCCCTGTTTGCTGCTAGTTGTCGCAGCTGTCGAAGCGCCACGTCCCTCACAAGCGGCTGAACAACAACAACGCAGGGGTGCCATGTGGACGTATAAAAGATATCTAAGTGCAATATTATAGCCATTAAATGCTTGAGATTCATTGCAATATTTATTTCATTTCATTTTTCATAAACTTATTGGATCATCATCATCGGGTCGGATATGAAAAAGGAAATATTAGTTCCAGTAGAGTCTTATCATTGAAATGTGGCACCAGTGCGAGTCGCAGACGAAATCGCAAAGGACAGTCTTTTTAAAACTGAGTCACATACAGAGTCAAGAACAATCTTGGCACCAAAGGACCATTTTAGGACAGACCTTAAATTTCCCTACTTAAAAAATCCATTACCTTTCGTGAATATTGGCCTAAGTCTAAGCAGCTGGCCCTAGACCCGTGGCCAACCCGGAAACCAAATCTCACTCAAAAAACCCGTCAGTAACTTAACCCCAAAAAATAGTTTGTACGAACGAACAGACAGGGGCCAAACAAGACTGAAAAAATAAAAAAAAAAAATAAATAATAAAAATACTTTTTTCTCAATTTTCGCTAGACCCCCGTTTCTCATTTTTTAAAAATGAAAAAACAAAAAAAAACAAAACAAACGGGGGAAAAAAAAATCTCCCCAACCATGCTACCTGCCACGTGACCGGCTGCCGGCCATCGGTGCCCCATTTCTCCCTTCCCGACGTTATCACGAAATGAATAACCAAGAAAAACACCATTTTTTTCTTCTTCTTCAAAACCATATCTCAAAAAACGTTGCCCAGATCCGTTGTTCTCCCGCACCAACAAAAAGAACACACACAAAAACGAAAATGAAGGAAATAAAAGCGAAAATAACGAAAACGAAATTAGGGGGGACGAAACAACACACGGCAACTCTATCTTTCGGCGCCCCATTCTACCTTCTCTCGACCCACGAGGGAATCACGTGCTGGGGGCTTTACGGAGGATGGGGAGGGGGAGGGGTGCTGGGGGAGAGGGAGGGGGTGGAGATAGGGAAGAGGGAGAATGAGGAGGTAGAGATAGGGAAGAGGGAGAGGGAGGAGAGTGGAAATATGGAAGATGAAAGGGGGGGGGTGGAATAGAGAGGGGGGGGGTAGTGGAGATAGGGGAGAGGGAGGAGAGTGGAAATAGGGAAGATGGAGGGGAGAATGAGGGGGGTGGAGACGGGGAAGTGGGGGCGAGAGGGAGAGGGGTGTGGAGGAGAGGGAAGGGGGAGAGATTTTGGGGGAGGGGGAGAAGGGAGAGGAAAATGAGTGTATTAGAGAAAGGAGAAAGGGAGAGGAAAACGGAGAGAGAGAGAGAGAGACACAGGGCGAGAGGGAGAGAGGGAGAGAGACGATAGGCATAAGGGAAAGGAATGTGGATCGGGGTGGAAATAGAACAGAGGCAGAAGATTAAGGCGGAGGGTGGAGAAAGGGAAATGGAGAAAGGCGGGAAGAAGAGAGATGAAAGGACCCTTTTAACATTTCTATTACAATGTACTAAACCAGCAAATGGCAGCACATTATATCTCAGTTTTCGGTTTTCTTTCATTTTCTCTCTTTCTTACTCTGTCCCTCTTCCTCTCGCTTCAGGTAAGTTACATGGAGATATATACAAAGAGATAAATAGAGAGATATAGATAGACAGATTGGCTGACAGACAGACAGACAGGTACGTATATAATGAGTAAGCGTATAAGCAAATATTGATACACACAAGACACGTACACACGTATTTGTGGTGTGGTGTGTGTGGTGTGTGTGGTGTGTGTGTGTGGGTGGTTGTGTGTGGTGTGGTGTGCCTGTGCGTGTGCGTGTGCTTTGGGGCGTGTGCGTGGGCGGGGGGCGTGGGGTTTGTTGGTTTGTGTGGTTTGGGTTTTTACGAAAATTTACTAAAAGGGGAAATAGGAATCAACCAAATATTAAAGGTGATTTCACGAAATACGTGAGGCCTCGGCTGAAGACCCTTTTCAACCGCAACAGCCTACGCCGCCCCCCCCCCGGGCCCACGGAAAGCTCCACGAACCCCTAGTCTTTGCAGTCGTTTTAATTCCGGGGATTAGCAACACGATTGCAGGACGGAATTTGCGATCAATCCGTCTTTTGTCTGTCTGTCTGTCTTTCTCTTCTCTTTACTCTCTTTTTCTATTCTCTTTTTGTAACCTAACTCCCCTTTTCTCCCTCTTACCTCCCTCCCCCCCCCTCTCAACTCAATCAAGGAACCCGACAAAAAAAAAACATCCCCCCTCCCCTCTCCCCCCTCTCCCCCCCCCCCCATCACCCCCTTTTCACCCCTTTCCCTTTCCCCCCCTCCCCCTTCCCCTCTCTCCCTCCCCCTGCCCCCCTTTTCCCCCCTCCTTCTCCCTCCCCCCCCCCCCCCTTTTTCCCTCTCCCCCCCTCCCCCCCCCCCCCCCCACCCACCCTCCCCTCCCCCCCCCCCCCCCCATCATCCCAGCTTCGACCCTTCCCTTCCCCCCCCCCCGCTTCACCCCTTTCCACCCCCACCCCCACCCCACCCCCACCCTCTCCTCTCCCTTACATTCCAAGGTCGTTTCAAGGCAATCGTTCCCCCTTTTAGGATATTCTGACTCGGCCCTTTGGGTCGTTTAAACAGCTTTTTGCATGTTTTTTTGTAGCAATTTTTTTTTGCAGAAAAAGGGTTTTATTTTTCTCTTCCGATTTAAAGGTTTTTTTTTTAACGCTCATTTTTCGTTTTTTTTTTCCTTTTCCCCCCTTTTCGGTTTTTTTTTCGTCATCATTTTTTTTTCCTTTTTTTTTCCTTTTTCCTTTTTCTTTTCCCTTTTTTTTCTTTTCTTTTTTTTCCCCCCCTTTTTTTTTTCCTTCTT
>NC_051392.1:39854521-39857021 GCF_015228065.2 Penaeus monodon
TTTTTTTTCCCCCCTTTTTCCGGGGTTTTTTCCTTTTTTTCTTCTCCCCCTTTTCCCCCCCTTTTCCTTTCCCTCCCTCTTTCCCCTCCCCCCCCTCCCTCCCTCCCTCCCCTTCCCCCCCCCTCCCTCCCTTTTTCTTCCCACTCCCTTTCCCCCCTTTTTTTTTTTTTTTTTCCCCCCCCTCCCCCCCCCTCCCCCCCCTTTTTCCCCCCCCTTTCCCTCTCCCCCCCCTTTCCTTTCCCTTCCCCCTTCCCCTCTTTCCCCTCCCCCCCACCCCCTTCCCTCCCTTCCCCACTCCCCCACCCTCCCCCCCCCCCCCCCCCCCTTTCCCCCCCCCCGGAAGCAAAGGGGGAAGGGCTTAAGGCTTTCCTTTTAAAAAACCTTTTTTGGGGGGGGGGGAAGGGGGGGGAGGGAAAGGGAAAAAGGAGGGGGGAGAAGGGAGGGGAGAGGGAGGGGGGGGGAGGGGGGGGAGAGGGGGGGGGGGGGGAAGGGGGGGGAAGAAAGGGGGGAAAGAGAGGGGGGAAGAGGAGAGGGAGGGGAGGGGGGAGGGGGAGAAGGCGGGGGGGAGGGGGAGGGGAGGTGGGGGGGGGAAGGGGGGGGGGGGGGGAAGGGGGGAGGGGGAAAGACGGAAAAACAGGAAGGGCGGAGACTGATAACATCTATTTTCCTTATCTTTATATTTTGATGATATATCTATCATTATATATGTTTTAGTTTATAAATATGCACACACAGATATTAAATATATAAAAGAGATGAACACAAAACGAATTTTTGAAATCCCCCCCCCCCCCCCCCCCCCCCCCCCCCAAGTCCCCCCCCCCATACCCCATCGTTGCCAGTGGCGGCAAAGACAACAGGGCCCCATGGCACCTGGGTTTCGCGTTTTTTCTTTCTTCTCTCTTCTTTCTCTTCTCTCTCTTCTCTTTCTTTTCTCTTTCTTGCTCTCTCTCTCTTTCTTTCTCCTTTTTTTTTTTCCCCTTTATTTTTTTTTCTTCTCTTCTATTCTCTTTCTTTCTATTTTTCTCTTTTCTTTATTTTTTTTTCTCTTTTTTTTTTTTTCCCTTTTTTCTCTTCTTTCTTCCTTTTCTTTTTTTTTTTCTTTTTTTCTTTTTTTTTTTCCCTCTCTACTCTTTTTTTCTCTCTTTCCCCTTTCTTTTTTCTTCCCTTTTTCCTCTTTCTCTTTTTTCTTTTTCTTCTCGCTCTTCCCCCCTTTTTTTTTCTCTTGTCTCTTCCCTTCTCTTCTCTTCATTTCTCTTCTCTTTCTCCCCATTTTCTTTCTTTTTTCTCTCTCTCTTTTTCCCCCCTTCCACCCCTCTCCCTTTCCAATCTTCTCTCTCCTTTCCCTCTTTCCCTTTCTCCTTCCTTCTCCTTTAATTCCCCCTCCCCCCTCTCCTTCCCAAGATTTCTGAAAAGGTTGCTTTTACACGCAGTAAATGAAACACTTAAAAGCAAACGATATTCTCTCTACACGCCAGTATGGATTCCGCCCTTTAAGATCCACAGAAACTGCCTTAACAAAACTTCGTTGACGTTGTGTTGACAGCTTTCGTCGAGAGCAAGCTTGCAATCAGCGTGTTTTTTAGACCAAAGCAAGGTTTTCGATACAGTGGACCCTACGATTCTTCTCAATAAACATGATCATTATGGGCTCCGTAGAACAACACTCAAATGGATTAAAAGCTACATAACTGGTTGTATGTAGAGTGTAAGACTGAATAATAACTTTTCGTCGCAGTGTAAAACCCTATGTGGTATTCCGCAAGGTTCAGTTTTAGGCCCATTACTTTTCATATTATACTTTAATGATATTGTCTACTCAACCCAGAAACTTAATTTCATCTTATATGCAGATGACTCCACCCTATTCATAACTTAAACTACCCCAACTTAACCTGAACTTAATTCACCCTAACTTAACTTATGTTAATTTAACTTATCCTGAACTAGACTTATCCAACTTAACCTAAATTAACTTTGCTTACCCTATCCTGACTTAACGTAACCTGCTCTTAACCTAACTTAACCCAAGTTCACCTAATCCCAACCCAAACTAACTTAACATGAATCATACTTAATAGCTTAATGAACTTAGGCTTAACAGAACGCAACCCAAATCTAACCCAAACTTAATCTAAACTTAACCCAAACTTAAATCTCAACCCCATACGAGGACTTCAATTAAAAAAAAAATATATATATATATAAATAAATAAGAAATAAAAAAAAAATAAAATAAAAAACATGGCATCACAATAACCAACACCTCCACCCCCACCCCCCACCCCTCCCATTCGTACCCTCACATAGCAAGCACTTGTGTACCAAGCACCTGCCCCCCATCCCCCATCCCCCTTCCCTCTCTCCCTCTCTTCCCCTCCCCCTCTCTCCCTCTCTCCCCCTTCCCCCTCTCACTCTCTCCCCCGTCCCCCTCTCCCCCTCCCCCCAGCACCCAATCAATGTGTTTACGTCAGTCGGGGCACGTCTCCGGCCGGGCACG
>NC_051392.1:39867021-39879521 GCF_015228065.2 Penaeus monodon
CAACAAGGGTTTATCCTGAGACAGACCAGAGTAGATAGCTAATTGGGTCAATTTTATTCTTAATGGATTACCATAAAAGCAAAAAGAAGATGAAACTGTAAAGGTAAGGATAATGATTATAATAACGATGATAATAATGGTAAGAATAGTAAGAATAATTCCAGTACTAATGGTATTAATAATAATAATAATAATAATTAATAATGATTATTATTATTATTATTATTATTATTATAATGATAATCATCATCATCATCATCATCATCATCATCCATCATCATGATAACAACAATAATGATGATGATGAGGATGACTGCTATGAATTATGATAACAATAATTATAGTAATAACGATGTTAATAATAATAATAGTAATAATAATGATAATTATAATAACAATAATTATGGTAATAATGATAACAATAATAATAATAATGATAATAATAGAAAAAAAGATAATAATAATAATAATAATAAAGATGATAAGAATCCTCAGAGTTCACGACGTCTTTCGACCTTGTGAGGTTTCTTCGGCAAAGGAAGAAGAAAAGAAGAAGAAGGAAAGAAGGACAGTGACCTTTGGCGTGTGGGGAGGGAGGGGGGAGGGGGGAGGGGAGTTGTGTGTGGGTGAGGGAGAGAGAGAGAGGGGAGGAGAGAGGGGAGAGAGAGGAAAGAAGAGGAGAGAGGAAAAAGAGAGAGGAAAGGAAAGAGAGAGAGAGAGAGGAGGAAAGAGACAGAGGCGAGAGAGAGAGACAGAGAGGAGGGAGAGAGATGAGGGAGGAAAGAAAGGGGAGAGAGAGAAAGGGAAGAGAGAGAGAGAGAGAGAGGAGGAGAAGAAAGAGAGAAGGAGAGGAGAGAGAGAGAGGAGAGAGAGAGAGAAGAGAGAGAGAGAGAGAGAGAGAAGAGAGAGAGAGAGAGAGAGAGAGAGAGAAAGAGAGAGAGGGGCGCGGCGGAGAAGGAGGAAAGAGAGAGAGAGAGAGAGAGAGAGAGAGAGAGAGAGAGAGAGAATGAGAGAGAGAAGAGAGAAAAAAGAGAGAAGAGAAAGGAAGAGAGAGAGAGAGAGAGAGGAGAGAAAAAGAGGAGAGAGAGAGAGAGAGAGAGAGAGAGAGAGAGAGAGAGAGAGAGAGAGGAGGAAGAGAGGAGAGAGAAAGAGAGAGAGAGAGAAAGAAGAGAGAGAGAGGAGAGAGAGAGAAAGCGAGAGAGAGCGAGAGAGAGAGAAAGAGAGAGAGAAAGAGAGAGATAGAGAGAGAGAGAGAGAGAGAGAGAGAGGGAGAGAGAGAAAGAGAGAGAGAGAGAGAGAGAGAGAGAGGGGGGGGGGAGAGGGAGAGGGAGAGAGAGGGAGGGAGGGAGAGGGAGAGAGAGAGGAAGGGGAAGAAGAGAAAGAGAAAGAGAGAGAGAGAGAGAGGAGAGTGAGTATGAGAGTGTGAAGGTGTGTGTGCTTGTGTGTGTGTGTGTGTTTGTATGTGTGTGTGTGTGTGTGCGTGTGTGTGTGTGTGTGTGTGTGTGTGTGTGTGTGTGCACTGCATTTGAATTTCTGAATAATTTTTCTTCCATATATATAATGTGGCCGTTTTTCTTTGCTTTTCTTTGTCTGGTTTTCCGGGCACCTCTATGGATGTGTATCATAAAGTTTTGAGTGATTTTTTTGGTTAAACGCATACGCATGAATACATACATACATATATTCATACAAGCACACATGCATATATACATACATACATACACACATACATACATACATACATACATACATACATACATGCACGCACACACACACACACACACACGAACACCCACACACACACACACACACAATCAAATATATCCACTCTCTTTCCTCCTTCCACTTACCCCCCTCTCTTCTCTCTCTCTCTCCCCAGCTCTCCCTACGCCCGCACCAGGTCAGCCGGTGGGTTCCCCAGGTCCCCCTCCGCCCCCGCAGGTCACGGGTCATCTTGCTGTGCGTGTGGCTGTGTGTAGGCCTGGTCACGTGGCGGGGTCGCAGCCAAGACCAGGTAAGTCGACACCTGAGCTGCGGCGCGATGACGCAACAGTTGCCAGACAGGGTGAGGTGGTCTGTCGTGTCGCCGCGTCTGAAGTCGTGTTCCCCTGGTTCGCTTTAGGTGGTCGTTCGTCATTCTTCTCTGGTCTTTAGGTTCATTATTTATCTGTTTATCTATTTATTCTTTTTAGGGTGTTCTCTTGGGATAAAGGTGGCAGGTTTGGGAGAGGTTTTGCAGTTGTGATATGAGTGTTTTTTCTTTTTTATTGTCGATTTTAGAACATTTTCTACTTCTTCTTCGTCTTCTTCTTTTCATTTTTTTTTCTTATTATTATTATTATTTCCTTCTTCCTCTTCTTCGTCTTCTTCTTCTTTTTCTTCTTCTTATCGTCTTCTTCCTTTTCCCCTTCTTTTTTTCGTCTTCTTCCTTTTCTCCTTCTTTTTCTTTCCTTCCTCTGCTTTTTCTCCTTCTTTTCCTTCTGCTGCTCCTTCTTTTTTTTCTTCTTCTTCCCTTCTTCTTCTCCTTCTTTTTCTCCTTCTTCTTGTCTCCTTCTATTTCTTCATAATCTTTCTCCTTCTTCTCCTCCTTCTCCTTCTTCTTCTTCTTCTCCTCCTCCTCCTCCTCCTCCTCCTCCTCCTCCTCCTCGTTCTCCTTTTCTTAAGAGCTGTTGGTTGATTTGGATATTTACAACGAAAAGCTACAATTATTTCGTCATTTCATAGAAAGATTTCGAGCTTATGTCAACAAGGAATCTGTTTTAAGGGATCGTTTATGTTCAGATTTCAGTTGTAAGTATACTTTCTGTTTGTTTGTTTGTTTGTTTGTTTATTGAGTACTGAAATATTGTCGTGGATTTTGGTTATTTTAATTCCAACCTTTTTTTTTTCTTGTTTATGTTTTGTGAGTATTTAAAAAAAATAAACTGATCTACGGATAGCTGATAGAAGTGAGATAAGTGACCATGACGATAAAAAAAATAATGTTTCATCTCTTTGGATAATGTAAATTAGCTTATTTATCAATATCTATTTACCTGTCTATCTACCATTATTCCTTTGTCATAATGATCTATCGGTCATTATTATTTTATATCGTTGTTTATAAACTTATTGGCTGGTTTTCGAGAAGAAGAAAGCTGGGTGATAGATAGACAGGCATAAATAGACAAATAAATAGGCATATAGATAGATAGATAGACGGACAGACAGAGAGACAAAAAAAAAGGTACATGGATAGATAGATAGTGTAGTCTATTGTGAATGTAAATAATGCAGTTTAGGTTTTGTGATATATAAGTAAACTTTATGACAAATTTACTCATACAGATAGTAAACCTGTTTCTCTCTGCATTCTCTTCTGTGAAACTCGAATTATTTTTATTTTGATTCCTGGAGTAATCGCGTAATATAACTGAGAACATTTCCTCCCACTCTTCCTGCAGGATGGCACGCCTCTCCGCCCCCTCTCCCTCTCCCCTCCCTGTTTCCCTTTTCCCTCTGTTTCCTCCTGTCCCGTTTCTCTCTCTCTCTCTTCTTCTTCTCCTTCGTTTTCATCTTCTACCTCGTCTTCTTCTTCTATTTCTCCTCATTCTTCTTCTTCTTCTTCGCCTTCCTCCTCTTCTACTGCTCCTCATTCTTCCTTTTCTTCTTCTTCTCCTTCCTCTTCTTCTACTTCTCCTCATTCTTCTTCTTTTTCTCCCCTCTCTTCTTCCTCCCTCTCGAAGACCTGCCGATCCATGTTTACGATTTCGAGTCCTCCTGATGACGTCACAGCCAAAGCCCCGCCCACTTCAGTCTTCGTCGATGCTCTCTCGACCTCACTCAAGTCCCTCGGATTTTTATCCTCTTTATTCGGATTAGGAAGAGGAAGAGAAGGAGGACGGGAGGAGGAAAGAGGGAGAAAGGGGGACAAGAAAGAGAGAGAAGAGAAGAGGCTTCTCGAGCTTATTAGAGCCTTGGAGAGCGCGCGCGACGAGGGTCCGGAGGGCGCCGGGACCGACCTGTACGCGGCGCTGTCCGATTTCCTTCCGTCTCTGCTTTCCATCCGGGGCTTCGACTCGCAAGAAGGGAGGGAAACGAACACACTTTCTTCTCCCCTTTCTCTCTCTCTCTCTCCCTCTCCTCCTCCTTCATCGTCCTTCCTGCGGGTATCGGATCTCCCTTATTCCTTCCTCACAAAGGGAAGGAGGGAAGAACAAAGAGAGGAAGAAGAAATAAGAGAAAAGGGGCATCGTGGTGTGAGATACGAAGTCCTGTCTCGATCACGTCTCGAAATTCTGAATGGGAGTCTGCCGTACCTGCCTTGCAAGGTAGGTTTCTTGTTTTTTTTTATTGGATTGTTTGTTTAATATGTTTTTTTTTTTATTGTAAGGTAAATATCTTATTTGTTATTTTTCAGTGTTTGCTGATCATGTGCCTTTTTGTTTTGAATGTAAAATATTTTTATGTTTTTGATTTTAAAGTAAAAATTTTGTTGTTGTTGTTTGTTCATCATATTATACGTTTTTATTTCGTTTGTTGTTATAGTCACTTTCATAAGTAATTATTTCTCTTTACTTTCTTGCGTTGACTCTGGTTTAGCGTTTTCTTAATGATTTATTAACAATTGCTTATTGCAGTTATTGCTATTACCGAAGTGAGATTTCTCAATTTCTTTACTTCAGTTTTTCTGTGATTATTTTTCGTTTGCTCTCTCCTCTCGTTCGCTTTCCCTTCCTCGCCCTTTCTTCCTTCCCTTTCTCCTGGTGCTCTTCTCCTCCTCTTCCTCCTTCTCATCTCCGTGCTTCTCCTCCTCCTCCCTTGTGCTCCGATCCTGTCTCTCTTTTTCCCCTTCTCTCTCTCTCTCTCTCTCTCTCTCTCTCTCTCTCTCCTCTCTCTGTTTCCCTCACTCTCTCCTTCTCCCTCTCTTCCTCCCTCCCCCTCCCCCCCCCCTCCCCCCTCACTCATCCCCATTCTCTCCCTCTCCCTCTCCCCCCCTCCCTGCCTCAAGGTCCGCCACTACACTCCGCCCGACGTCGAGACATGCCTGTCGGCGCGTCGGCGAAGAGGAACGCCGGCTCTCTGGATCGCCTTCGTCGGGGATTCCAAAGTCAGAGTGAGGTTCGAGCGGTTCGTCAACGCGACGCGGAGGGACTGGAGGCTGACGGTGGCGGTGAGTTGGGGGGGAGGGAGGTTGGGGGGGATTTGGGTGGGGGGGTGGATGGATGGAAGGGAAGGGGGGAGGTGGGGTGGAAAGGTAGGAGTGGGTGGGTGGGTGGATGGAAGAATGAATCAGTCAATGAATAGACTTATAGATGATGGTGACGATAATGATAATGATAATAATAATAATAATGATAATAATAATAATAATGATAATAATAATAATAATGATAATAATAATAATAATGATAATAATAATAATAATAATAATAATAATGAGAAGAAGAAGAAGAAGAAAAAGAAGAAAGAATAGCAATAACAACAATTATGATATAAATGATAACAAATGATAAAGATAATGATAATAATAAGAAAAGAATAATAAATATAACAACAACAATAGTAAGAAGAAAATAATGAAGATGCTGTTAATAATAATAATAATGATAAAACGATAAAGATCATGATAAAACAACAACAATAACTAAAAATCACAGCAATGACGACCCTCCCCCTCCCCTCCCCTCCCCTCCTCCCCCTCTCCCCCCCCCTCCAGGGCGAGCCCGTGAGTTGGCGGAACTACAGCGAGGTGTTGGTGCGGCGCAAAATCCAAACGACCATCGACGCCACGAGCGAGGCCACGGGCATGAGGGCCACGGTGGTCTGGGCATCGAGGGGCATGGTCTCCGGCCCTTACAACGACCTGCGGCCGACGGAGATGCTGCGCGGCTGGATGGCGGGGCGCGGGAGGCTGCCCGACGTCGTGCTCGTTGGTCGGGTCCTGTGATAAAAAGGATAATGATGATGATCATAATGATGATGAATGATGATGATGATAATGATGATAGTAATAATAATGATAATAATAATAATAATGATAGTAATAATAATAATAATGATGATAATAATTATAATAGTAATAATAATAATAATGGAAAATAAAATTAAATACTAGAAAGGAGGGATAATTTTACATTTTTGCTTTTTGACTGCATGTGAATGTTGTCTGTCTGTCTATTGTCGTCTTTATCTCTGTTTACTTTTGCTTTTTCTCTCTCTCTCTCTCCTCCGTTTCCCTATTTTAGTTTACTCTATTCTCTCTTCGCATAACTTTTTTCCCCTTCGTTCTCTGCTTATTTTTCTTTTCTTTTCTCATATCCTCATTTCTCTCACCGTCTAGCTTATTCTCTCTTTCTCTATCCCTAATTTATCCACCTCTCTTTCTCCATTGTCGTTTTTCTTTATATTTCTATCTTCATATTTTTTTTTAACTTCGTATTTCCCCTTCACTGTCTCTAGCTTTTCTCTCCTTTTCTTTCGTCTCCCTCATTTCTTTCTTTCTTTCTTTCGCTTTTTCTTTTTTCTTTCTTTTTCCTTTTCCTTCTTCTTCCTGTCTTCATTTCGCCTCCGTATCTCCCTCTCCAACTCCCCTTTTCCCTAAAAAAGTAAGAATAAAATCCCCAACTGCAATGGCAAATGACATCGAAGTCCACGTGATGAATAGCAATGAAATCCACGTTGACCCAAAATTACATCAAAATCCACAATTACCTTGACAAAACAAAATTCAAATCCCCTTGCACGTCATCCCGTCTCCTTCCACCCAAAGGCTTCGGCAGGTGGGTGTACCGCGGCGCCCTCATCGAGAACCTGGACGCCCTTGCGGCTCCCGACGAAGTGGAACGCCGCTGGAGGGCGATGCGGCCTCTCATCGCACATCTGGCAACGAGGACCCGCGTGCTCCTCCTCCCGCAGATGAGGCACAGGTATCGTACGCCGGACGTCGAAGTGTTGTACTGTGAGGGCGTTTTCGTGCAGCTCTGTCTATGTCTTTCTCTCCCTCTCTTTTTCTCTCCCTTTCTCTCTCTCTCTCTCTCTCTCTCTCTCTCTCTCTCTCTCTCTCTCTCTCTCTCTCTCTCTCTCTCTCTTCGTTTTCTTTTTCTTTTCATATAATTGAAGGGGATCTGGTGATTTTCTGGACGAATATGAGGTTCGGATTGTATTTTTTTCTCTCTCTCTTATACAAATGCATTTACATTCATAAAAAAAAAAAGTTTGCGTGACTGTACGTGCGGACGTGCGTGTTAGAGTGTATACGCGTGTACGTTTATACCTGCGGGCGGTGTGCGTATGCATATATATGTATGTATATGTGTTCACAACCCCCTTTCTCTCCCTCAGGAGGCACAGCAAGTACACGGACGCCCGCCCTTCGCCCGACGACCCGGAGGCGCTGACGCAGTGGCTGAGGGACGTCACTCACGACAGCGTCCAGGGAGACCAGACGGCGGACTGGATCGATCGCGTCACGGTACGATTTCCAAAGGCTTCGGGGATTTTGCTTTTGGATCCATTTATCATCATCCGTTTTTCTTGATTTGTGGTTTTAAAGCAGCACGATGGACTTTCGTTCGTTCGTCTTTTCTTTCTCTATGTATATTTTGTTTCCTATTTTTTTTTCATCAATTATTCAAAAGGTAAGGTTGATATATATATGTGGATAAGTAAGTAGATATAAACTGAGACAGAAACATATATATATATATATATATATATATATATATATATATATATATATATATATATATATATAATATACACACAACACACATGTATGTATATATACATATATGTGTGTGTGTGTGTGTGTGTGTGTGTGTGTGTAGTATGTAGTGTATGGTGTGTTGTGTTATTTATATATATATAAAATATATATATATATATATATATATATATATATATATATATATATGTATAATATATATATATATATTTATTTTATATATATATATATATATATATATATATATATATATATATACATATATATACACACAGATATTTATTTATTTATTTATCTATATGTGTGTGTTTACCTTTTTGTTACTTTTTCACCCTCTAACGCTCGCCCCCCCACTGGCCCTCCCCAGCAACACACCGCGCGGGTCACGGGCGCCCTCCTGTGGGACTCGAGCCTCCCGGCCAACCTGGCCAACGGGCGCGAGTGCAGGACCCTCAGGAAAGGGCGGCAGCAGGACACCGCAGGCTACGGCGCCGAGGTCCTGAACTGCGTGGACACCTTCCATCCTTCAGCCTCCACGGTGGAGGATGAGACGGACATGATTCTCAATCTTGTCTGCAACGCGCACGTGGGCGGAGGTCGACGCGAGGACCTGTGTTGCTGAGGGCTTTGGGATATAGTTTGTAATATAGTTTGAAGATTTGGGTTTATACGTTTTTTTTTGTGGTGGTTGTGTGGTTATATCGAAATGTTATGGTTTGGTCTTAATGGTTGTGGATATCGGTGGTGTTCTGTTTGTCATATATTTTTTTGTTATCTTTTTTATATGTAATGATTAGTGTTATTGTTGTTTTATGAATAGGTGTTACTATGGTTGTTATAGTATTTGTAAAATTAGCTGATATATATTTTTTGTGGTGTATTATTACTAATGTTATTTCGTATTTTGTTTGTTTTTATTATACTTAACATTATTATTTATTGCCATTACTATTTTCCTACTATCATCATCGAGAGTAAGGGCGGGATTAAGGAAAAGACAGAAAAAAAGTGAAAAAAAAAAAAAATCTATATATGACAAGAAAAGAGAAAACAAGAGAACAGAAAACGAAAAAAAGATAAACCGACAAAAACAAAACGGATATGAAACATACAAACAAACAAAACAAGCAAAAACTAAATAAAGACGACATAAGAGTGGAAAAAAGAGATTAAAAATAACCACAAGACTTCGCGATTAATCATCATTCCTTTCGTGACACTCGGCTCTTGACAACTCTCCGCTCTCTGGGACACTTGCCAAATAAGTGTCACAAAGGTAGATGACACTTGGACACGTGGAAAGGGAAACTTGGTCGAGGATTTTTACAAAGAAAAGCGAAAAAAACGAGAAAAAATACGTGTGTTTGAGATGGTATGGTTTCCTTTTTTTTTACTTTGTTTTATTACGTTGTTCGCTTTTTGCTAATTTGTCTCCCCACCCCCCTTCTTTTTACATAAAATGATAATTACTGTTTTCTGTTGCTTGTTTTCTGTTTTGTCTCTGTGTCTTATTTGTGGTTGGTCCTCTTGCAAATTGTCTTTCGTCTGTCTCTCTCTCTCTCTGATTATTATATTTCCCGGCGACATGTGAATATTAGGTTCACAACAAAAATAAATTCACTTATGATCCGTAGCGCTCTAACTCTACGGGAGTCACAACCCACATTTCGTTTAACCATCACCAATTACTTTTTCAGTCCCTCATCACCATGATAATTACAAACAATCTACAACTTTCGTGTAATGTACAAATTCAAATTAAAAAATAGCCACAGAAAGAGAAATATGCTTTATCCACACCTTCAGCTTAGAACTAGTAATCAGAACAAAGAATTATGTGTTTCATCGCCAACGTCAGTTCTGAATTACAAACAAAGTTAAGAATTCAGCTCAAGATGACGAAATAGGAGCGCCGTGTCTCGGGCCGAAGGGACATTAGGACTGTGGGTGTGAGCATGACCTACTGACCTTTTGCAAGAACCAGTTGCGAAGCCTTTGCAATGTTAAGGAAGACTGGGAAAGGCGATTGGTGAGGGAGATAAGGAAATTTATTATTTTTTTCTTTTCTTTTCTTTTCTTTATCAGTGGCGGTTTTTGTGGACACATTTGTCTTTTTTTTTTGTTATTTATTATTTTTTATTACTGTTTTTTTTTTCATTCGTTTTTTTTTTTTTATCAGTGTTGTTTTTTTGTCAACACATTTTGTATTTTTTTCTCTCTTTTTTTGGACTTCATGTGTTGGTTCTTGTTAACACATTTCGTTTTTTCTTTTTCATTAGTTTTTATATTATAAATTTCTTTTCCTTTTTCTTTGTTTCTCGATACCACATTTAGTTTTTTCTTATTATTTCTTAGTTTAAGAAATGGATTTTCGTTATTATTTACTATCACATTTTTTGTGTGAATCATACTATATATTTTTTCTGTCTCTCTGAAATCATAATTCCTAAACATCTTGTAAATCTCGTTATCATTAAGATAAGTCAGTGTTTTTGCCACCCCTGGCTATCTGCTCAGGCGTGGGCAATCGTGATGACGGTTTTACAAATATTTGGCATAGTACTGTTCTGTGCCTACTGTAAACGTACGTGGCTAAAATGAAAATATAAATCATACATCATATGAAAAATATTACGTTGATATGCTTTTGCCACTGTGTTTCCATAACACTGTTATTTGCTTACGGTAGTTATTACATAGTAAATTTAGGGTATAATGCGAATATATCTTTCCCAGTGTATCAGATGAAATGAAATATTCACATAGTTCTTTATACCTCATGTTAGGTGGTGTGAAAGGCTGTATCACATGACATTCCGAGATATAGTGCTCAAGCGTTCGTTTGTTTTCTTCGTTACACAGTCTACATCTAGATTCATCTGCACTTCTTGCACCGTGCAGTTGCCAGTACATTCTGTAACCTAAACGTATTCTGGCAATAACCACGTCACATTGTCACATAGGAAGGCTTGCTATCTCTATACTGATCGTAGTGCCTTATAGTACAGCTTTCAGGCCTTTGAGTGTTCGTCAGATCTACTAGTCTTTCCTTATGAGAACTTTTCAATATATGTGTGCAACTCTAGCAAGAGGCATCGCAAGATCTATGTTCACAGTATCTTTACTGCAGGCTTCCTTCGCCAATTTGTCTACGTGGTCGTGCTTGCGTGTGCCAACATGAGATGGTATCCATACAAACTAAATGTTGAAACTGCACACGATTGTATAAGTTATGTTACACTCAAGGCAACTCACAATTTCCTCGTCGCCATCTGCTCTGAAAGAATTTAGTGAACGTAGAGCACTCTGAGAGTCGCAGAAAACTGCTCCAGAGCCCCGAGACATTCAGAATTCCGTTGCAAGGAGTGTACCTGCCAACTCCGTTTGTGTAGTGCTGGCCCAATTTTGCACTCTCATAGTAACTTGATGTTGTAGTAAGTCATTTTTGTATACAGCGCAAGCACAACCAGCTTTGTATCCACCCTTTATGGATCCGTCAGCGTGACACTCATATACATCATCGCCCATAGATTCTGTGTGTTCCATTACCGTTTCTAACGCAATTTGTTTTAACACGCAGTTATGTACACTGGTAGGTATGTAAGGCGCACGGTCAATGTTGAGTTTTTTCCATGGTGGAATGGATCGACCTTTTGGTATATTATTAATTGGGACATTAAGCTTTGCAATGTTCATGGAGATTTTGTGTATCAGTGGGCGCGCGTGCGTGTGATTAGTCACGTCTACTTGCGTGATTTTATGTTTCAGTTGTTTTTGGAAATCTGAGAGATACACGGGTTCCCTCAGAGCGTTGACCCCAAATATGGTGGAAATAAATATTATTCTATCAGAAATGGATGGTAAGTTTAGTTCTGATCTCATGTTGACTATCCTTGCTATTCTCGGGGCGCCGAGGATAATCCGCATTTTGCACTCCCTCCAAGCTACTTATATCTGATTCCTTACATTGCAGCAAGTGCAGCGCATGGTAGTCTACAACTGGCCTTGCAAAAGCCTAATAAAACAGGCTAATCGTTATCATTATCATCAGAATCAAGTGTTTTTTCCTTTAGATTTTTCTCTGTCTTCCAAATTAAAGCAGTGGGTTTCCATTGTTCCTTATCACTTAATTAGAATCTTGATTAAAGAAAGTAGGCCGTTTTAATTATCCTCATGTATTTCTCTATTCAATTTATCTTATTCTTAATCTACCATAATTGCTATTTATTTTCATGTGTCTATCACTGCCATCTATTATTCTTGTCTACATTTTATCTCTCATTCTTTTTCTTCTTCTTCTCTCCCAGTTTCCCTCCCTCTCTCTCTCTCTCTCTCTCTCTCTCTCTCTTGTTTCTCTGTTTTCTTCTCTCTCTCTCTCTCTCTCTCTCTCTCTCTCTCTCTATCTCTATCCTCTCTCTCTATCTATCTATCTATCTATCTATCTATCTATCTATCTCCCTCTCTCTCTCTCTCTCTCTCTCTCTCTCTCTCTCTCTCTCTCTCACTTTTGTAAATCACATTTTTAGAGACAATCGAATTACCTAAAATAACAGGACCGTCTACTCAAAATCACTCCATTTTACTAAAAAGACCTAATCCGAAAGAAAATGGTCTTAAAAGAAACATAGGAAATTATTTACACAAGGCCAAAGCTATTGATATCGATAATCAACAGATAAATAGTATTAGTACGATAACTATAACCTTTAAGTGAAATAATGATGCCCTTTGTTTTTCCGACGTTTTGGAATGATAACAGTATCAGCATTAATATTAAATCTCTTCGCTGTCTTCT
>NC_051392.1:39892021-39909521 GCF_015228065.2 Penaeus monodon
TATTAAAATAATTTTATTATATATGATGTGTGGTATATACATAATACATATTTCATAAATATCTATCTTAATAAAATATACTGTTTAAAATTTTATACTTATACACAATATAATATAATATTTAAATTTTTCTTTTATTTTTTTTATATGTTGCTCATTATGTTTGTGGGGGTGTTGGGGGGTGTGTTTTGTGTGTGTGGTGTTGTGTGTGTGTGTGGGTGTGTGGTGTTGTGGTGGTTGTGTGTGGTGTGTGTGTGTGTGTTGTGTGTGTATTTGTGTGTGTGTTTGGTGTGTGTTGTGGTGTGTGTGTGTGTCGTTTTTGTGTTTTGTGTGTGTGTGTTAGAGTGTGTGTGTGTGTGTGTGTGTGTGTGTGTGTGTGTAGATTGAGTTGAGTGGTGAGTGAGTGTGGTGAGTGAGTGAGTGAGTGAGTGATTGTGAGTTGTGAGTGTGAGTGTGTATACCTATTTTATATTGATTTTTTTTCATCTTTCCATTATCGAAACAGATCAAATCGAAAGCATTTCCTCACACATTACCCCACAATCTCCCTCACTCTCTGCTGCAGAGAGAGAACATAATCAAGGCACTAGATACAGACCGACAGGGGTAACTTTTGCAGAGGGCAGCAAGGCTCCCCTGTCCGCTCGAGGCAGGAGGGTGGCCTCAGTCCTCTTGGCTTCTTTGGGATCCCTCCAGCAGGTCTCGACGTTGTGTGCCCTCGATATCCATCGATTTGATCCATCATCATGCTCCTCTTCTGATTCCAGCTCTGGTTCCGGTTCGGGGACGTTGTCATAATCCTCATAATCCTCCTGCTTGAAGGTGTCCTCTGCCACTGTTTCATCCGCAATGCTATGGGTCTCGTCCACACCTTCTGGGAGGGTTTCGTCTACTGGTAACCTCAGCCACGTTGGCATCGGAGTTGTGGTGAAGATCGGCCGTTGAATTCTTTCCCCCTCCCCGCCTTCGCTTCTCCCTTTCTCATAATATTATTTCATCTTCCTCCTCATAGGAATCTTCATCCTCTGTATGTGTGCAATTAATCTCAAATACAGGTTCATCTTTGCAGTCTGAGAAGCCATCACATAATGGTGTCATAAGCGACACAAGTTCCTTCCGTCATTACAGCGAATTCCGGGTCTGGGGGCAGGGTTTTGCGCTTAACAGTCTTCCTCATCCTCTTCCAGCCAGCACAGTTTCCCTTCCTGCGACCATCGCACACCTGTAACACATGCAAGTTTTTTGAAATGGGGAATGAAATCTGTTACGCATGATTTTGAATTGTGTGACATGGAATAAAATCTTTTCTATTTTTGTATTCAAAACAGAAAAGGCTATTACTGACAATGAAAATCTATCATAACTGATATGATTTAGCACCGTTTAATGTTACACTAATCACAAATTGAAATTTGAATAATAACATTCATTCTAGTTAGCAGACAATTTTATTCATGCTTTTTCCTGCAAGTGATTCTGTGTGAGAGGCATCCATCCTGGCATATTACAGATTTACACTTATAATTATCTCATAGATACTAAAGTTATAAGTACATGATCTATAACCAATAAACTAAAAATAAGCATTTATTTCTGTTACTAGTTATGAATCCTGTTTCCCTATCTTCCTCCAAACTCTCTCTCTCTCTCTCGCTCTCCCTCTCATTCATCCCCAATCACTAACTCACTCTCACACTCACTCACTCACTCACTCTCATTCATTCATTCTTTCGTTCATTCTTATTCATTTCATTCATTCATCACTCACTCTTTCTCTCATTCACTCACTCACTCTCACTCTCACTTCTTCTCTCTCTCTTTCTCTTCTCTCTCTCTCTCTCATCTCTTCTCTCTCTCTCTCTCACTCTCTCACTCCTCTCCTCTCTCTCTCTCTCTCTCTCTCTCTCTCCTCTCCTCTCTCACTCTCCCTCTCCCTCCTCTCTCTCCTCTCTCCTCTCTCTCTCTCTCTCCCTCTCTCTCTCTCTCCCTCTCTCTCTCCCTCTCTCTCTCTCTCTCTCTCTCTCTCTCGTCTCTCTCTCTCTCTCTCTCTCCTCTCTTTCTCTCTCTCTCTCTCTCTCTCTCTCTCTCTGGAAACTAACATTGTCCATTGATATGCAAGCCCCAGTAGTGTCACAGAGGAACTCGTCACTGGCGCAGGAAGGCTGCGTAACACCAACAGTCGTGGAGGTTGTGCGAGCTGTGGTGGATGGCAAGGGAGTTGTGTTGGCCGCATTCTCTTCATCACTTCCGTCTGGGCAGTCGTTGTTCCTGTTTGCAACCAGCCAGCTGCAGGAAGATATTGTGTTGAAACCCAGAAAAAAATCATGTTCAAACAGAAAAAAAAAAAATTGTGTTCACACTCGTAAGATACTATGTCCAAAGTCAGAAATCAAGATGGGGAGGAAAAAAAGAGCATTTAGACTTTGTTATGGTAAAAAAAAGAACCATTATACATAACATTCGGAGATAAAAAGAAAAGTTAAAAATCACCAATATACATCATCTAAATGTCAGCTAATTAACATCTCAATTCTCACATCTGACTCACCTGTCAATACACAGCCCGCTTTTGCACTTAAAACTGCGGTCAATAGGACAGGGTATTGCTGTGCAGTTTTTCTCATCCCCTCCATCTTGGCATCCATCCACAACTCCATTGCAAACCTGGATTCATAGGGTTGCAGTTAAGTGAGATATTGGTGATGGATTTGTTGATCACATCAACTGATTTCAGGATTTTTCTTTTTAAAAATACACTCTTGACTGTGATGTGAAATACTGTCATTTCTTATCATTTTAATGAATGTAAAAGCTCCTGCCTAATCTCATCCTAAAGCTTTAGTTATATACCATATACGATACTGAGTAGATACAGACCAAACAAAATAATGGTATGCTAATCTTGATATACAAATTACAGTTCCTACTTCAAAAGAAATTCTTTCCAAACCATGTTCATCAAAGGTGCACCATCATTTCCATCCAGAGACTGAAGCTCCTTCTTGAAGACACCCAGTTCAAACTCCACAGAGGGCTAATAAGTATGTGTACCTTATCCATTGAAATACAGACGCCATCCAAGCACTTGAAAGGTCGACTAGCCGGGCAGCTCTTCTTGCCGCAGAGAAGCTCATCAGAAGCATCGAGGCAGTTGTAGGACCCGTCGCACAGCATCTCCTCCTGAATGCAAATCCCATAGTCGCACTTGAAGGGCTTACTCTCAGGACACACGTGGATCTTGTCGCAGTACTGCAGGGCCTCGTCTTCACCTTCCTCGCAGTCCTTGAAGGTTCCATCGCAGAGGCTTTGCTTCTGGATGCACTTGCCACTACGACACCTGCAAAAGGAGGGCAGATTAGGGCCTATGAACAAATGGTCTTATATCCAATAATATCTATCAATCAATCTGGTAACCACTTTGATAATGATAAAATATAATTTTAAAAATAATACCTACACTAGTATAAAGCAAGGAATGAAACAATTTTAGAATCTTTTACTTCTTAAGAAACAAAAATATAGAAAGGATGTTCCATAAGTCACAAATGCGTGCGAGAGAGAGAGAGAGAGAGAGAGAGAGAGAGAGAGAGAGAGAGAGAAGAGAGAGAGAGAGAGAGAGAGAGAGAGAGAGAGAGAGAGACAGAGAGAGAGACAGAGAGAGAGACAGAGAGAGAGACAGAGAGAGAGACAGAGAGAGAGACAGAGAGAGAGACAAGAGAGAGACGAGAGAGAGAGAGAGAGAGAGAACACATCAACTACTTACCTAAAAGGCCTGTTCATAGGGCATGGGAAGGAACGGCAGAAGCGAGGGTCTTCATCCTCTCCTCCTGGGCAAGCGGCTCACCCCCAAATCCAAAGGCCAACAAGCTGCTGCTCTGGCACGACTACTTTTGTCATCGGGGCAAGGATCTGTGTCAAAAACTAAAAGCATTTAGATTATTATACTAGTACACCACAAAAACACACATATAAAAGACAATTATATTAATATAAAATTATATATATATATATATATATATATAAAATTATATATAACACCTCACCCCCCACCAACCCACACACACCACACACCCACAACACAACACACCCACACAACACATATATATATATATATAATATTATATTTTAATATTATATATTTATATATATATATATATATATATTATATATATTTGCAACCCGGGGTTTTTTGTCTCTTGCGAACTGTGTTAACAAAAAGGGATGACCTGGGCAGGTTAACATAGGGCCGGGGAAAACATGACGCGCTGGCTGTGAAGGACAGCGGGGGGAAAAAGCGGAGGACGCTTGGGTGTGCCCCTTGAAACCTCGTGTGTCCCTTGGACCTGATAAACTTTGTGTTCCCCCTTTTTAAACGTATCGTGCTGTGACATCGGTTTCCCCCTGTATTGTCCCTATAAAAAAAAGTGTCGGGTAAAAAAACTTTTAAATAAAGGAAAGCTGTCATTTTGTTTTTTATTTCGTGCTCGGGCCTCGCCATTTGGGTTTTCCCCTCTGTGTTCTGGGCCTGTTACTGGTGCCTTTGGGGCTGTTCATTTTTCACGCCCTGGGAAAACACCCGTCTGCCTACCTGCTTTGGTTGGGTGGAGAAACAGGCGGTCGCGTAAAAAAGGGGTGTAGGTGGGATTTGTGATTTTGATCGGGATGCGCCGTTTTATTATGCCCGCCAAAGGGGGGCAGCCATGGGAAAGGGGGCTTCTGAGGCGGGCAGAGTGAGGTAAACCCGACCGGGGACCTATCACTGCCATCTGGCGGGTATGAGGAGGAAATGACAAAAAAGGGCAGAAGAGCAGGCACGAGGGCAACGACGGGGCGCACCATCTCGTCAGATGCAGCAAGGAAGGAAAGGGGAAACATTTCTGCCAACTTTTGGGGGCTACAGAGCAATCTTGCTCTGTGAAATGGAAATAGCAGTACACTGAAAAGGCCTGAAAACCGTGAAGAGTAACTGAGGGAGGAGTGCAACTCTAAAGGGCGGGGTTTCCCCGGGCCTAGGGGAATGGGGCGGAAAGGGTGTCAGAGGTATAACTTGCAAGCAAAAAGGCAACAAATTTCTGCAACAGTGACATGCAATTTACTGGGGGTCTGCCGGGGGGTCCGTGGCAAAACCCCCCGGGCCTCCAGCGTCGTGTTGGAGCCATGGTCCTGCAAAGGCTGGGGACCCATGGGAACCGCTCCCTTGGGTATAGGTGGGGGCAAACTCGGTCAACCCGCCTGTTGCCTCCCTCCCCCCCGGCGGTTATTTCACGGCACCTTCTCCCCCTCAGCCCCTCCCCTTCGACTTCTGTGGGCGTAAGTCAGCTGAGTACGAGGGGAAGGGGGGCCTGGGGGCATATGTCCCCAATCTGAAAGCTGGCTCCCCCGGGCTGGTCGAAGAAAAGGCCCTTCAGCTGGAAACAGCGCTAAGGGGCCCCGCGGTGAAGTCTGGGGCTCTCCCCATCCCAAATGCCTCTTACACCACGTGGCAGAGGCTTTGAAACCCCGTTTCGGGCACCACCACCAGGCCGGGGTATTCCCCCACTTGAAAAAGCGGACTCGTGAGCAGGGGCGAGACACTGTCCCGCTGGCGCAGGTTGGAGGCGCTGGAAAGGGAAAGTCTACCCTGCGGTTGGGAGAGATATTGTGGCCCTGGCCCGCGATTTCTTGGGGTTATGCTTTGCGGGAACACTCAACTCTACATAAGCGGGCCCCCCCTGGGCCGCTGGCGCGGGTAAAAGGGCCTTAAGTTCGGGGCCCTTCCTAAAGGCAACCAGTGGCCTGGGGGGCCCTCTCAGCCCCCTGACCTCGGGCCAAAGGCAAAGTGAAAGGGACTTGGGGAAAGGTGGCCCGAGCACTTTTCAAGGCTTGTTTTGGGGGCTGGGTAAAAGGCACAGACTGTCGGTTTTTGGAGGGGCGGAGAACACGTCCTCTAACCGAGGGATTCTGATCCCTTTCCACAGTGCTAAAGGGATGTGGGGGGGGTTTGGTTACAGTGTTGGTACTAATTCTCCGAAAAGGCCCAATAGTCCACTGGTGCAAACTGGCACTTGTGGGGAAGTGGAGCACCAAAGAGTTGTCGGGGACAAGGTTTTGTGGGGGGGGCCGTTCCTGACTTCCTCGAGGCTTGGCGCCCGGGTGTGGCTTACCTGGGCCAGGAAGCTACTCCTGGGGGCCCTGGTGAAAAAGAAATACGTTACCCCAGTGCGCGATGAGGGTGGGAGACGCTGACCGGGGGGGAGGACGAGCATTGGGCGTGAGGGCGATGCAAAAAACTCAAAGGGACCAGACCGTCTTGGGGGCAGGGGATACACCCTGGGTGCCCTGCCTCACCGCCGCCCCCCTCCCCCAATGTCCCCCCGTGGGGGGGGGAAAGCCGCGCTGATGAAAGATTTTTGTGTTTCTGAAACGATTTTCAATTAGGTTTTCTTTTTTTTGAAAAAATTTTGTTTTTTAGGACTAATTTTATTAAAAATTTTTTGTGTTTGTTTCTGTTTAGGTATGTCAGACAATGGGCGCTGCTTGATAGGGGGGGGTGGCTCCCCGGGTCTTTGCTCTTGCGAAAAATGTGTTAACATGAAAAATAAACCCGGGCATTGTTAACATGAGGGACCTGGCAAACGACCAGCTGCTGTGAAGGGGCGGCGGGGACAACGGGGACGCGGTTGGGGGGCTGCCCTGGAAGCCTCGTGTGGCCCTTTTACCCGTAAACTTTGTGTTGCCCTTTATAACTTTTCGGGCAGTGTGACTCGGTTTTCCCCCCGTTTGTGCCCCTTTGAAAAAGTGTACGGTAAAACCTTTTTTAAAGGAAAAATGTCATTTTGTGTTTATTTCGTGCTCTCCTCGCCACTTGGCCCCCAGGGGGGTTCTGGAAAGCTGTGTTTCCGTGCCTCTTTTGGGGCTGTTCATTGTTCACGACCCTGTGGATAGACGCCGTCGCCTACCCTTTTTGTTGGTGGCAGAGGACGGGCGGTCGGCTAACAATATAATTAATATTATATTTATATTAATTTTATATATATTATATATTTAAAATTTTATATTGGGGGCCACGGTGGGCCCAATGGTTAAGCGTCGACTCAAGACTGTCACGACGCAATCTGAGTTCGATTTTTGAGTCCCGGGGGCGCGTTGTTTCCCCTTGGGCAAGGGAAATTCACCTCGTTGCCTGCCTAGCCACGGTCCAAGCCAGCTCAGTCGTGCCGGTAAAAAGAGATGGTGACTCGATAAAACACCGGCGGAAGGGAAAGGGAAAAACCCCCGCTCTAATGCTGAGAAAAAATCATGGAAGCCCATGCTAAGGGCCCCGGTGGCCGAAAGGTTAGAGCGTCGGGTCAAAACTGTCACACGGCAATCTAAATTCGAGGGTTCGAGTCACCGACCGCCGCGTTTGTTCCCTTGGGCAAGGAATTTCACCTTGATTGCCTACCTACCAGGGTGCCAAGCCAGCCCCGTCAAGTGCTGGTCCCAAGCCCCGGGTAAAAAAGAGAGAAAGATTACCTAAAGGACCACCGGCCTTCCGTGGGAAAAGGAACTGGGGCCCTACCCGTACTCCTCCAAGAGCATCACAAAATGAAAAAAAAACTACAATTAAGTACACTGTGACCACGGCGGGTCGACAACCCACCCTTTAAAAAAAAAAAAAAAAACAAACCCAAAAAAAAAACAACAAAAAAAAAAAAAAAAAAAAAAAAAAAAAATATTATATATATTATTTTAATATTAAAATATATTATATTAAAATATATATATAAAATATATACTATGTGATATACATATATGCAATAATATATAAAATTTATACATATACATATATATTTTTTTTTATATATATATATATAATATATATATATATATATATATAAATGTAATATAATATATAAAATTATTATATTTTTATATTTTTATATATTAACAACATATATTATTATTAAAATAATATTATATAACAATAATATCTAATATTAATATATTACAATATAATTTTAAAAATTGTATATTATTTTTAAAATATGTATCTAGTTTATATACATTTTTTTGTTATATTTATATATTACATATATGTTTATTATATAAATATATATATATATAATTTTTAAAATAAAATATTTTATAATTATAATATTATATTTTATAAAATTTTATATATAATATAATTTATATATAATTACACACATTATATGTATGTGTGTGTGTGTGTGGTGTGTGTGTGTGTGTGTTTGTTGTGTGTGGTGTGTGGTGTGTGTTAAAATATTATATAATTTTATTATTATATTATAATATATTTATTTTTATTTTATACAATTATTATAAATTTTAAAAAAGAGATGACAGGGAAAAGTGGGAAAGAACAACTGAAGTAAAAAAAACTAATTCCAAAATTCAATTCATTAAAAGAAAAAAAAAATAATTACACAAAAATGACCACACCTTGCAAAATTTAGTCTACTACTACTACTACTATTAAAAAAAAAAAAAAAAAAAAAAAAAAAAAAAAAATCCATTCATCTACTTTCTTTTATTATTATCACCAAATTGATAATTGAAGGAATGCAACACCCGTCTAATGGCAGAATTATCACGCTTCAGAATCATTCCAAAGTTCAGATCAATCAGGCTCTTTATTGAAATAAAATATGTGTCAAAGAGTCACAGCTGCAACACTTGTGCTATAGAATAATTGTTCGGGGAAATAATGTTTTATCTATTATGCAAATTTACATTCTCATATATGTAGATCAGTGATACATTTGGATTTGCCCGACACATATTTAGGAGTCTGTTAATGGGCAACCCTGACACTTGCTTGAAAAAGTGTGATATCAAACGAACTGCGCAGGAAGTAAGAATTACTGAGAATAAATACTTCTTCGTCTAATGATTTTCGTGGGAATAATACTGCTTCTTAAGACTTTCTAAACCATACATTAAGATTTTTCAAAGCATACGTTATATGCACCTTTGATAAAAGTGTACAAGAATAATCAATAATATGAATAAACCAGATTAAAAAGTAAATGAATAATAACAATTAAATAAATGAATAAATAAAACGACAGTATCTTTTCTAATACAAAATTGCTAATGTGCTACTGTCAATACCTCTTCCTCTCTATATTAAGAAAGGGGCACCAGGTCTTCAAATTTATTCTTCAAACACAAAGCTTAAACACTCATTTCAGAAATATTAAAAAAATAAACAAAGGCAAATAAGAAATCAAAATAGAAATAAGAAAAGACATTCACTTAAAAGGTTCTTATATTCATTCCGTAAAACCATTTTCAAAATATTAAAAAAAGGGAGGAGAAATATGCTAAGACAGAGTTCTATACATACAAAATTTAACCCAAATTTCTATACACATCTTACAAGATACATTCTTTTTTTTCATCGTCCTAAAGAGCAAATGATACACTTACTTGACCAGCATCTGTCCTCATCGGCACCATTCATGCACTGCACTCGCCCATCGCAGATGCTGCTCATGCTCGTACAGTGTCGAGTCACATCGCCGCACCAGTATTGGCCTGGGCTGGCACAGCACCCTGTTGAAAAATAATGTGCGTAATTTTGGACATGAAAGAAAATCTGCCATCTGCAGAAACAGTCCAAATTGTGAGGAAATGATACTCGTATATTCATAATATTTTCTAAAGGCACTGAGAGTTGGATTTAGGATTTGGACAAAAAAAAAATTAAATCAAGCTACAGTAATGATTAACAATGAAATTTCAAAAAAAAAAAAAATCTAAAAACTCTAAATCTTTTCATAACCAACTTACGATTTTTGGAGATTTAATAAAATAAAACCATGATGTAGATACTATAATAAAAGAATTGGTGGTGTGCATGTCCACTATAATGGGTTTGTCATACTCGCACTAGGACACTGATAATAACCCCCCCCCCCACACACACACTCTCTTCCTCTCCATACCTGCAACTGAGGTGTCCACATTGCACTCTAGGGGTTTGCACACTCCGTCGAAGCAGCCATAGCCGGCCCCACGACACATGTTGTCTGTGGTGCAGGGCTGCCCCGTGCCGACGCACTCTCCGGGAATGTCCTGGACCTCCACCATGCAACCTTCGATTTCTGTAATAAGGATAAATGCGCTTTTTCTTTTTTCTTTTCTTTCTGTTACTATAATAAGGATAAATGTTAATGAAATAAGGAAAAAAGTTTTTTTTTCAGCTTTTCAGTTACTGTAATAACAATAAATGTTTTTTTCTTTTCTTCTTTTTGTTGACTTTAGCTTTTCAGTTACTACAACATGGAAAAATGTTAATGAGGATTTTTCTTTTCTTTTCTTTTTTTCAGCTTTACAGTTACTGTAAAAAGGATACATGTCACTGTCATAAGAAAAAAAAAATCCCTTCTTTATTTTATTATTTTTTTCCTTAGCTTTTCAGTTACTGAAATTGGATCCGAAGTAATGTCTGTTTAAAAAAAAGTTAACCAATTATGCAAGAATTACTTTGCCTAATTTTTGCACTGAGTTGGAATTCTGAATGAATATGCCTGTGCATGAAATCTTAAAAAAATAAATAAATAAATAAAAAATCCTAAAATCAACTTCTACATCTACTCAATAACATAAACACACAGACACATTCCAAAAAAAGAAAAAAAAGTTAACGAAGCTTAAGCCTCACTCGAGAAGCTGCCTATCCCTCTCACCCCTACCTTCTGTCATATACTTCATGTAGATCACAATAGTCGGCCAGATGTGAAGAGGGATGTGCCAGTGGTATGGGCGGCCGTCCCCGCGCTTGGAGGCCATCTCACTTATGCCTTCGATGGGCTCTGGGGTCACTTCCAAGATGAAGATTTTCACTCCGAGCTTTTGCAGCTGCTTGGCTGCGGTGACGTCGGCTCCCTCCTTGCCAGCAGAGCCAAAGATGGGCAGGACTGTTGGAAAAGGGGGGGGAGGGGTGTTAATACTCTGGTGTAATAGGTATTGATGCTGTTCGGAGGTTATATTGGGTTGGTTTGAATTCTTTTTAGGTTAAGAAACTATCTGTTTAGTATAATTTTTAAGAAATTCCTTTGCATAACATTAATCTTGTGTGCTCTTAATATTTCATCTTTTACAGTGTTTCTTATAACATAATTTTTTTTCTTAACAAATTTAATGCAATGTTTTGTTAATAAACTTAACACAGTGTAGTGTTTTTTCTTATCTAACAAAATGTTTTTCTTCATGGACCTAATGCAGCATTTCTCTTAACAAACTCAATACAGTATTTTCTTAATAAACTTAATGCAATCCTTTTTTTTCCCCTTAATATAACCTTCTGCTATAGTGTAAAAAATAAAATGCTCCTTGCTTCCAAAATAAGTATTATAGAAAAATCCCGTCCAAAGCCCCTTGACAGTATCTACAGTTTAATCATCGTTTAAAATCCAATGTGCCGTTCCTTGCACACGCCATTGACTTCAAGAAATTATTCTCCCCTCCCCCCTAAAAAAAAAAAATAATAATAATACCACACTCATTTCTTTTGAAAGAAATTATTCTTATTATTGAATTATTCTTTTTGAAAATTATTCTTTTTGAAAATTATTCTTTTTGAAAGAAATTATTCTCCCCTCCCCCCTAAAAATAATAATAATAATAATACCACCCTCATTTCTTTTGAAAGTGTCTCTTTTGACAGAAAATACACAATTTGTAATTTCCAAATATCCATCCTGGTATCCTACTTAAAAAATAAATGATAAAGATGAAGAAAAAGATAAAGGTAAAGAAAAGGAAAAGATCAAGAAAAAGAAAAAGAAAAAGATGAAGAAAAATATAAAGAAAAAGTACAAGAAAGAAAAAGTAAAAGAAAAGAAAAAGTAAAAGATAAAGAAAAATATAAAGAAAAAAAAAGAAAAAAAAAGAAAAACAGAAAAAGAAAAAGATGAAGAAAAATATAAAGAAAAAGATAAGGAAAAAAGATAAAGAGAAAGAAAAAGAAAAGGAAAAATATAAAGAAAAAGTAAAAGATAAAGAAAAAGAAAAGGATAAAGAGAGAGAGAGAAAAAAAAGAAAAAAACCCGAGACGTGTCGCACTCACACAGGACCTTGCAGGGCGCTTTGGACTTCTTGAACTTCTTGAAGGTCTCCCTGAGGACGGGCTCGAGGCGCGTGGGGAACCTGGGGTGCGACAGGTCCTTGAAGGCGTCCCTGAGGGCGCAGTGGTGCACGCCCCTCCCGAGGGACAGCTTCTGGGTCACGTGGTCCGAGTACATGGCCAGCCCCACGCGCATGGTCTCCGATATGCTGTCGCAAGGGGGGCAAGGCGTGCCTTTAGCGTCGGGGGAGTCTCTGATTTTTAGTTTGGTGTAGTTTTTTTTTCTTTTTTTTTAAGCCTTGTTTTTATCTTTGAGGTTTGGTGTAGTTTTTTTTTAAGCTTTGTTTTTTTTTTCTTCAAGGTTTGGTGTTTTATTTTTTATTTTTTTCTTTCAAGGTTTGGCGTAGCTTTTTTTTTTAAGCTTTGGTGTAGGTTTGAGGGGGGGGGGAGGGGGTGTTAAGGTTTGTGGGGAGCTTCTGTGTGGTTTTTTTTTTTTTTTTTGGGGGGGGGGGTCATATATAGAGGTGTATTATTTCTTGTTTTTTTTTCATATATGGAGAAACAGAAAGTAAAAATATGCTAGTTAATCAGTTTAAAAGACCTAAAAAAATTTATATCGTTAACTATAAAAGTTAACGAAAATCCAGATACATCAAGACTAATATATATCACACAAAATATATCTCAGAGACGTCTCACTGTTGAAAAAAAGAAACAAAAAATCACAAAAGCCAACAAAAGGAATGTCCCATACGCTAAATAATAATAATAATTAATAATAATAATAATAATAATGATAATAATAATTAATAATAATAATAATAATAATAATAATAATAATAATAATAATAATAATAACAATAATAATAAATAAATAAACACAAGCCAACAAAAGGGATGTCCCATTGGTAAAAAATAGATACAAAATAAATAAATAGAAAAAAAAAAAAAACATATATATATATATATATATATATATATATATATATATATATCCAACAAGCCAACAAAAAGGGACGTCCCACTGCCAACCCCCCTTCCCCCCTCCCCCCCCCAAAAAAAAAACACGAAAGCCAACCCCCTCCGTCCCTCCCTCCCTCCCCCCTCCCCCTACTCACATGGTGCTTCCAATGGTATGGACGAGGTTGGCCTGCGCGGCCAGGGTGGCGGCCGGGGCTTCCGTCGAGGCGTGCAGCAGGAAGACCGTGTCGCACTTGCACTCTCCCTCCGCCAGGACGTCGCTGAAGGAGGTGGCGATGTCACCTGAGGGGGGAGGGAGGGAGGGAGGGAGGGAGGGAATCAGAAAGGGAATCACTTGAGGGAGGAGGTCAAGCGCGTGGGATAAATAAATAAGTATGTGTGTGCGTGTGTGCGTGTGTGTGTGTGTGTGTGTGTGTGTGTGTGTGTGTGTGTGTGTGTGTGTGTGTGTGTGTGTGTGTGTGTTGTATTTGCGTGTGCGTGTGCGTGCGCGTGCACGTGTGCGAGTGCGTGCGCGTGTGTGTTTCCTTCTGGAATAATCCACTTCTTCCTCAAACAAAAACATTCAAATACGACTTACTGAGAATCTCATCCGTGTGCGGCAGTTCGTTCGCCGGCAGCCGGATGGTGTCCGCACTCTCTGGAAAGCAATGTTGCACGTGTTGAGTATTGCACGAGGTGAGTGTCATATATACTGAGCAAATCTGTAATGGATGAGGAGCTATAGAGTGATCCGAGAGGAGAAAAAAAAAATGGGAATAGATATCTAAACCTGTCTATCTATTTATCCATCTATCTCTTTGCGAATCTATTTTCTGTCTATCTATTCTTCTATGTATTTGTGCCAGCCTTCTTGCCCATCCACCACTCCCTCTATCTCACAAACAAACGCAATTAAGCTCCTAATCATCTCTACAGCATGAAATACGACCAATGACCATGCGATTTCGTCATAATTTCCCGAGAATTTCTGCATCTCCGGCCAAGAACATAACAGCCTCTGGGACAGCCTCCTGCGCTGCCTCCTGCCTTCATTGGCCTCTGGGCTTGCTGGCCTGCGCTGCCTCCTGCCGTCATTGGCCTCTGGGATTGCTGGCCTGCGCTGCCTCCTGCCGTCATTGGCCTCCGGGACGTGCTGGCCTGCGCCGACCTTCCTCTCTTATGCATGCCCTCGTCTTTCTTTCTTTTCCCCTCTTCTTCTTTTTTCTTCTTTTTCTTTTTTCTTGTTTTTTTTTCTTTTTCTTTTTTTCCTTTTCTTCTTTCGTCTTTTTCTTTTTATTCTCCTTCTTGTTCTTTCTTCTTTTCCTTCTTTTTCTTCTTTATTCTCCCTAGTTCCTGCCCGAAGCGAGAGCTCCACTGAACCTGCTCTGACCTTGCTGAAGCTTGAGGGGACTTGAGGGGAAATGGGGCCGGGGGGAGGGGGAGGGGGAGGGGGGAGGGGGAGGAGGAGGAGGAGGAGGAGAAAGGGGACGAGGAGGAGGAGGAGGAGGAGGAGGAGAAAGGGGACGAGGAGGAGGAGGAGGAGGAGAAAGGGGAGGAGGAGGAGGAGAGGAGGGAGGGGAGGGGGGGGGGGAGGGGGGGAAGGAGGGGGAAAAGGGGGAGGAAGGGGGGGGGGGAGAAAAAGGAGGGGGGGAAAAAGGGGAAAAAAGGGGGAGAAGGGGATTTGGGGAAAATAAGGGGAAGGGGGGGAAAAGGGGGGGGGGTTGGAGGAGGAGGGGGAAAGAGGGGGGAAAAGGGGAGGGGGAAAAAGGGGAGGGGAAAAGGAAAAGAAGAAGCAGGAAAAACAAAAAAAACAAAACAAAAAAACAACAAAAAACAATCACCTCACATTTCTCACCCACTTTGAATCGGTGAAACTGGAGGGGCCCTTTGGAATTTCGAACAACAGCTTGCCGGATTGGTTTAAAGGGGGAAAGGGAGAAAAATGAGGGAAAAGGGGGGGTTGGGGGAAAAAAGGGGGGATTTAGGGAAAAAAGGGATTTTAAGGAAAAAAGGGAGGATTTTAAAAGAAAGGGAAGGTTATGGAAGAGAGAGAGACGGGGGAGGGGGGTGAACTTGACAAAGCTCTACCACCAAATTTACCTAAGAAAGACCTTAAACAAAGATTTCCCCCAAGAGATATCTTAAACAAAGCTCTCCCCACCTCTCACCCACAGTGCTGTCATAAAGCATTCCCCAACTCTCACTCTCCAGAAAAAAAAAAACATACCACCTAACCAAAAGCTTTCCTCAACTCAAAACCCCCCCCCCCCCCCCCCCCCCCACACACACACACACGACAGACCTTCCTCAAAGCTCACCCGACCACCCAAATACTCACCAACAGTCCAAATATTCACACTCAGCCAACCAAATACTCACCAACCGTCCAAATATTCACTCACCCCCAGCCAACCAAACACTCACCAACCGTCCAAATATTCTCACTCACCCCCAGCCAACCAAACACTCACCAACCGTCCAAATATTCACTCACCCCCAGCCAACCAAACACTCACCAACCGTCCAAATATTCACACTCAGCCAACCAAACACTCACCAACCGTCCAAATATTCACTCACCCCCAGCCAACCAAACACACACATCCAACCAACCCAACCCCCCCGCCAACCCCCCAAAGCACTCACCCACAATGACCTTGATGTAGCTGGAGTGGACCCCCGCCTCGTTGGACGCCTCGCAGAAGTAGGTCCCCGCGTGCTGCTTCTCGATCGCGTGCAGGGCCAGGAGGAGCTGGCGGTAGCCCCGGTAGGCGTAGCCCACGGAGCCCGTGACCCACTGGTGGTTCTGGTGCGGAGAGGGGAGAGGGGGTTAGGTGGGGAGGTGGTGCGGGAGGGGGAGGGGAGGTGGTGGGGGGGAGGAGGAGGAGGAGGAGGAGGAGGAGGAGGAGGAGGAGGAGAAGAAGAAGAAGAAGATGAAGGAGAAGGAGAAAAGAAGAAGAGAGAAGAAGGAAGAAGAAGAAGAGGAAGAGGAAGAGGAAGAGGAAGAGGAAGAGGAGGAGGAGGAGCAAGAAGAAGAAGAAGAAGAAGAGGAGGAGGAAGAGAAGGAGGAGGAGGAGACGGAAGAGGAGGAGGAGAGAGAGGGGATAAATAAAAGGAAAAAGAGGAGGGAGAGAGATGACGAAGACGAGAAAAAAGGAGAGGATTACATGGAGAGATGGAGGTGGGGGGGGGTGGGGGTGGGGGAGGAGGGAAGTGGGGAAGAGTGGGGAGGAGGGTGGTAGATGGTAAGGAGGGAGGGAGGAGGGGAGGAGGAAGGAGGAAAGGTGAAGGGAAGGGAAGATAAAGAGGAAGAAGAGAAGAAAGCGGCGAAGGAGGAGAGGCAAGGAGGAAGAAGAGAAGGAGGAGAACAGGGGGTGAAGGGAGAGAAGAGAAAAAAGAGGAAGGAAGGGGGAAGGCGAGAGAGGAAAAGTAGAAAAGGGAAAGAGGAGTTGAAGGAGGAGAGCAGGAAAAGAAGAAGAAATCGAAGGAAGAAAAGGAAAGAAGAAAGGAGGTGGAGAAAAAGAGAGAAGAATAACATAGAAAAAGAGATAAAGAAAATATAAAGCAAAAGTACAATATAAATCATATTAAGGAGAACAGAGCAATAGTAGCAGAACGCATTTCATTCAAAACAAAATAATTGGTAAAAACACGACTGATAATACGTTTATTAACGACACAATCCAGGAATAAGACGCGATTATTACATTTTTATTTTAAAAAATTTACCCCAAATGGGGCTCTCTCTCTTCCTTTACTCTCTTCTTCCCTCCCCCTCTTTTCCCCTTCTCCCTTTAAACCCTCTCTCCTCGCTCTTTCTCTTCTTTTCCCTTTTTCCAACTCTCTCTCCCTTCCCCCTTCTTCCCCTCTCTCTCTCTTCTCGCCCTTCCCTCTCTCTTTTCTCTCCTCTCTTTTCTCTCTCTCTCTTCCCTTTCCTCTCTCCTTTTCTCCCCTCTTCCCCTCTTCCCCTCTCCCTCTCTCTCCTTTTCTCTCCTCTCTCTCGCCCCTCTCTCTCCTCACTCTCTCTCTCTTCCTTTTCTCTCTCTCTTTTTCCCCTCTCTCTCCCCCTCTCTCGCCCCTCTCTCCCCTCTCTCTCTTTTCCCCTTTTCTCCTCCTTCTCGCTCTCTCCTCTTTCTCTCTCCTCTTCTCTTTTCTCTCTCTCCTTCCTTCCCTCCCCTTTTCCCCTCTTCTCTCTCTCTCTCTCCCCTCCCCCTCTCCCCTCCTCCCCCCTCTCCTTGGCTCCCCCCTCCCCTCCTTTTCTCTCTTTCTCTCTCTCTCCCTTCCCCCTCCCCCTTTTCTCCCCCCTCTCCTTTTCCCTCTCTTTTCTCTCTCTCTCCTTTAAAACTCTCTCTCTCTTTATCCCCTCTCTTTTCCTCTCTCTCTTCTTCTTTCTCTCCCCCCTCCTCTCTCTTTCTCTCCCCTCTCTCCCTCCTCCTCTCTCTCTCTCTCTCTCCCCTCTCTCTCTCCCCTCCCCCTCTCCCTCTC
>NC_051392.1:39914048-39916548 GCF_015228065.2 Penaeus monodon
GTGGCGCTCCTGGTGCTCGTTGCCTCTTGGAGCTGTTCAGTGTTCACCGCCCCGTGAATAGCACCCATCTGCCTAGCCTGCCTTGTGTTGGTGTCAGAGAGGCGAGGCGGTCGGCGAAACAATATATATATATATATATGTATATATATATATATATATATATATATATATATATATATATATATATATATATGTGCATATATGTGTGTGTGTGTGTGTGTGTGTACATATGCATATATAATCTAAATGCTTTTATTGTTTTTTGATACAGATCCTTGCCCTGATGACAAAGTAGCACGATGTCAGAGCAGCACGCTCTGTCTGGACCTTATGGATTTGTGTGATGGTGAGCCTGCTTGCCCAGGAGGAGAGGATGAAGACCCTCGCTTCTGCCGTTCCTTCCCATGCCCTATGAACAGGCCTTTTAGGTAAGTAGTTGATGTGTTCTCTCTCTCTCTCTCTCTCTCTCTCCTTTTCTCTCTCCTCTCTCTCCTCTCTCTCTCTCTCTCTCCTCTCTCTCTCCTCTCTCCTTCTCTCTCTCTCTCTGTCGTCTCTCTCCCCCTTGTTTTTCTCTCTCTCGCTCCCCTTTTTGTCTTCTCTCCTCTGTCTCTCTCCCCCCTGCTCTCCTCTCTCTCTCTCTCTCTCTCTCTCTCTCTCTCTCTCTTGCACGCATTTGTGACTTATGGAACATCCTTTCTATATTTTTGTTTCTTAAGAAGTAAAAGATTCTAAAATTGTTTAAATTCCTTGCTTTTACCCAGTGTAGGTTTTTATTTTTATAATTATTTTTTATCATTATCAAAGTGGTTACCTGATTGGACTGATAGTTTTTTTTGGATATAAGACCCTTTGGTCACAGGCCCTAATCTGCCCTCCTTTTGCAGGTTTCCGTAGTGGCAAGTGCATCCAGAAGCAAAGCCTCTGCGATGGAACCTTCAAGACTGCGAGGAAAGGGGAAGACGAGGCCCTGCAGTACTGCACAAGATCCACGTGTGTCCTGAGAGTAGCCCTTCAAGTGCGACTATGGGATTTGCATTCAGGAGGAGATGCTGTGCGACGGGTCCTACAACTCCCTTTGATGCTTCTGATGAGCTTCTCTGCGGCAAGAAGAGCTGCCCGGCTAGTCGACCTTTCAAGTGCTTGATGGCGTCTGTATTTCAATGGATAAGGTACACATACTTATTAGCCCTCTGTGGAGTTTGAACTGGGTGTCTTCAAGAAGGACCTCATCTCTGGATGGAAATGATGGTGCACCTTTGATGAACATGGTTTGGAAAGAATTTCTTTTGAAGTAGGAACTGTAATTTGTATATCAAAATTAGCATACCATTATTTTGTTTTGGGCTGTATCTACTCAGTATCGTATATGTATATAAATAAAGCTTTAGGGTGAGATTAGGCAGGAGCTTTTTCATTCATTAAAATGATAAGAAATGACAGTATTTCACTCACAGTCAAGAGTGTATTTTAAAAGAAAAATCCTGAATCAGTTGATGTGATCAACAAATCCATCACCAATATCTCACTTAACTGCAACCCTATGAATCCAGGTTTGCAATGGAGTTGTGGATGGATGCCAAGATGGAGGGGATGAGAAAAACTGCACAGCAATACCCTGTCCTATTGACCGCAGTTTTAAGTGCAAAAGCGGGCTGTGTATTTGACAGGTGAGTCAGATGTGAGAATTGAGATGTTAATTAGCTGACATTTAGATGATGTATATTGGTGATTTTTAACTTTTCTTTTTATCTCCGAATGTTATGTATAATGGTTCTTTTTTTTACCATAACAAAGTCTAAATGCTCTTTTTTTCCTCCCCATCTTGATTTCTGACTTTGGACATAGTATCTTACGAGTGTGAACACAATTTTTTTTTTTTTTCTGTTTGAACATGATTTTTTTCTGGGTTTCAACACAATATCTTCCTGCAGCTGGCTGGTTTGCAACAGGAACAACGACTGCCCAGACGGAAGTGATGAAGAGAACTGTGGCAACACAACTCCCTTGCCATCCACCACAGCTCGCACAACCTCCACGACTGTTGGTGTTACGCAGCCTTCCTGCGCCAGTGACGAGTTCCTCTGTGACACTACTGGGGCTTGCATATCAATGGACAATGTTAGTTTCCAGAGAGAGAGAGAGAGAGAGAGAGAGAGAGAGAGAGAGAGAGAGAGAGAGAGAGAGAGAGAGAGAGAGAGAGAGAGAGGAGAGAGAGAGAGGGAGAGAGAGGGAGAGGGAGAGAGAGAGACGAGAGAGAGAGAGAGGGAGAGGGAGAGAGAGAGAGAGAGAGAGAGAGAGAGAGAGAAAGAGAGAGAGAGAGAGTGAGAGTGAGTGAGTGAGTGAATGAGAGAAAGAGTGAGTGAGTGAATGAATGAATGAATGAATGAATAATGAATGAATGAATGAATGAGAGTGAGTGAGTGAGAGAGTGAGTTAGTGAGTGAATGAATGAGAGAGAGAGAGAGAGAGAATTTGGAGGAAGATAGGGAAACAGGATTCA
>NC_051392.1:39924048-39926548 GCF_015228065.2 Penaeus monodon
AAAAAAGTTCGAATGTCATATAAAAAAAAATATACAAAGAACTTTAACTAAAAATAAAAAAAACCCACAGAAGTTCATAACAACTATATGAATTAGGCTTATGAAAAAAAGGAACTGAGCAGTTTAGTAAAAAGAAACTATTAAGACATCAAACTACGGGATTTGAAACTTTATATAAAACTTAATTAAAATTTAAAAAGACACAGTAGGAGTAGAAATAATGAAAACTTTAACTCTCCATTAAAGGATTCGAACCTTCTTATAAAGGTTCGAAGATGCCATACGGATACTAAAGCGATACTATTCCGTCCGTGACTTATAATCATCTTAATCCCCACATTAACTCATTTCAACTCATCTAAAATAAATAGAGAAAAATAATAATAATAATAAAATAAAAATATACTATCCATGCTTCTTCGTCATTAAAAAAAAAAAAAAAAACGTAACGTCAAATAACACGCGAATAATGAAAGAAATCTTTGGTTCAATAACGATCGAAGCAAAGTGCGAGATCCCCCGTTATGCGTTGCTGTTTATGTTCGTCGGGTTTTGTTTAGCGAAATTACTTTTTTTTTTCGGAGTTGTTGTTGTTTTTTAGTTTTTGTTTTTTTGTTTGTTTTTTTTTTTTAGCACTTATTTTTTTTTTTTGTTTTATTTATTTTTATTTTTTTAGTTTGTTGTTTAAAATTTTTTTAAACTTATTACTTTTTTTTTTTGGGGGGGGGAGGGTTCTTGAAATTTTGGATTTTTTTTTAAAATGTTTAAGAGAAAATTATCATGTTGACCTTGTTGAAATTTTCAATACGCACAACAAGTTTTATACCCCAAATTTTTACCTATTTTTTTTCCCCCTTTCAAGAAACACAAGAACGTAGATAATCTCACTTCAAAAACTATAGGTTCATCATAATCAAAAAGATATATACATCCAATTATCATAAATTTTTTCTTTTTTTTTTTTTTTTTTTTTGGGGGGCCACCACCGGGGGCAGCCCCGGGCGGTGCTGTCCCTCTCTTTTGGGCGGCTGGCGTGGGCTCTTCGGGGCGGGTTTGTTTGTTGTGTGTCGACGTTGTGTCTGGCTCTGGCTCTGTCTCTCTTTTATCTTCATCTATCTGTCTACTCTCTCTCTCTCTCTATCTATCTACTATCTATCATATCTATATCTATCTATCTATAATATTATATTATATATATATATATAATAATATATGTAATATATATATTTCCCTTCCCTCTCCTACCCCCACATAGGACATACAATATATAGTAGCAAACAGATAGAGATAGATAGATTCTGTTTTATTTCCCCCTCTCTCCTTCTCCCTTACCTTCTTCTACAACCGCTCTTTTTCTCTCTTCCTTCTCTCTCCTCTCTCTCTCTCTCTCTCTCTCTCTCTCTCATCTGCTTCTCTCTCTCCCCCTCTCTCCCCCGCTCTCTCTCTTCTCTCTTCTCTCTCCTCTCTCTCTCTCCCTCTCTTCCTCTCTTTCTCCCCCCCCCTCTCTCTCTCTCTCTCTCTTTTCTCTCCCTCTCCGGGTTTCTCCTCCCCTCTCTCTCTCTCTCTCTCTCTCTCTCTCTCCTCTCCTCTCTCTCTTCTCTTTCCCTCTCTTTTTCCCGCCTCTCGTTCCTAACCCCTCCTTCCCCCCCCATAGCAACAGCAAAGCGAACGAGGGGGGCGTGAGAAAAGGCGAGGGGGGGGGGGCGTGTTTAGGGCATGAGGAGGGCAGGCCGGGCATCGTACGACCTCTGACGTCATAGTAGCGTCGACCAATCACAGGCGAGACTATCGGTAAAATGTTTTCTCCTTTCTCGCCTGTCAAGGGATCCTGTCAAGTCATGATCGTTGTTACTAGTATCATTATCATTATTATTATCATTATTATTATTATAATCATTATCATTATTATTATTATTATTATCATCATCACCATCATCATTATCATTGCTATTATCAGCATTAGCATTATTACTAGTATTGTTATTATTATTATTATTATTATTATTATTATTATTATTATTATTGCCACTATTATTATCATCATCATCACCATTATCATTATCATTATTAGTATCATTATCACTATGGGTATCATTATCATCATCATTATTAGTATCATTATCATTATTGGTATCATTATCAGTATCATTATTATCATTATTGTTATCAACATCTTATTGTTTTCATTATTTTTATTATCATTGTTATTATCATCTTCATTACCTTTGTTACTGTCATTATTATTATTATTATAATTTTTATTATCATTATTGTTAATAATAATAATAATATTATTATTATTATTATTATCATTATCATTATTATTATTATTATCATTATTATCATTATTATTATTATTATTATCATCATTATTGTTGTTGTTATCATTATTACTATTACCATATTAATTATCATTGACATTACTATTGTTTTTATCATCATCATTATAATAATGATAGTAATAATAATGATAATAATATTAAAAATGATGATGATAATA
>NC_051392.1:39931548-39936211 GCF_015228065.2 Penaeus monodon
GAGGGAGGGAAACTGGGAGAGAAGAAGAAGAAAAAGAATGAGAGATAAAATGTAGACAAGAATAATAGATGGCAGTGATAGACACATGAAAATAAATAGCAATTATGGTAGATTAAGAATAAGATAAATTGAATAGAGAAATACATGAGGATAATTAAAACGGCCTACTTTCTTTATCAGATTCAATTAAGTGATAAGGAACAATGGAAACCCACTGCTTTAATTGGAAGACAGAGAAAAAACTAAAGGAAAAAACACTTGATTCTGATGAAATGATAACGATTAGCCTTGTTTTATTAGGCTTTTGCAAGGCCAGTTGTAGACTTTCCATGCGCTGCACTTGCTGCAATGTAAGGAATCAGATATAAGTAGCTTTGGGGGGAGTGCAAAATGCGGATTATCCTCGGCGCCCCGAGAATAGCAAGGATAAATCAAACATGAGATCAGAACTAAAAATTACCAAACCATTTCTGATAGAATAATATTTATTTCCACCATATTTGGGGTCAACGCTCTGAGGGAACCCCTGTATCTCTCAGATTTCCAAAAACAACTGAAACTAAAATCACGCAAGTAGACGTGACTAATCACACGCACGCGCGCCCACTGATACCCCAAAATCTCCATGAAAAATTGCAAGCTTAATGTCCCAATTAATAATATACCAAAAGGTCGATCCATTCCACCAGGGGAAAAAAATCAACATTGACCGTGCGCCTTACATACCTACCCAGTGTACATAACTGCGTGTTAAAAAAAAAATTGCGTTAGAAACGGTAATGGAACACACAGAATCTATGGGCGATGAGTATATGAGTGTCACGCTGACGGATCCATAAAGGGTGGATACAAAGCTGGTTGTGCTTGCGCTGTATACAAAAATGACTTACTACAACATCAAGTTACTATGAGAGTGCAAAATTGGCCAGAATACACAAAGGGAGTTGGCAGGTCACCCCTTGCAACGGAATTTAAATGCTGGGGGTTTGGGGAGCAGTTTTCTGCGCTTCAGAGGCTCTACTTTTCACTAAATTTTTTTCAGAGCGATGGCGACGAGGAAATTGGAGTTCCCTTGAGTGAACAAACTTTACAATCGTGTGCTTTCAACATTTATTTTGTATGGATAACCATCTCATGTTGGCCCGCAAGAAGGGACCACGTAGAAAAAATTGGCAAAGGGAAAGCCTGCAAAAAGTACTGTAACATAGATCTTGCGATCCCTTTGCAGAGTTGCACACATATATTGAAAAGTTCCAAAAGGGAAAAATATAGTCTGACGAAACTAAAAGGGCCTAAAGCTGTACAAAAGGGCAAAAACGATCATATAGAGATAGCAACCCTTTCCCTATGTGAAAGTGAGGGGTTTATTGCCAGAATACTTTTGGTTACAGAATTAGGAAACTGCACGGTGCAAGAAGGCAGTATCTAGATGTAGATGTGTAACGAAGAAAAAAAACGAACGCTTGAGCAATATCTCGGAAGTCAGTGATACACCTTTCACCCACCTAACAGAGGTATAAAGAACTATGGAATTTTTTCTTTTATCGATACACGGGAAAAAAGATATATTCGCATTATACCCTAATTTTTACAGTAATAACTACCGAAAGCAAAAAACAGTGTTATGGAAACACAGTGGCAAAAGCATATAACGAATATTTTTTTATGATTATGATTTTTTATTTTAATTTTTGCCCCGTGTTTACAGTAAGCACGAAAATACTATGCCAAATATTTGTAAAACCGTAATCACGATTGCCCACGCCCGAGCAGATAGCCAGGGGTGGCAAAAAACTGATTATCTTTAAAGATAACGAGATTTACAAGATGTTTTGGAAATTTTGATTTTGAGGCGAAAAATATATAGTATGTTCACCAAAAAAAAGTGATAGTAAAAAATAACGAAACCATTCTTAAACTAAGAAATAAAAAGAAAATACAAAAGGGGTATGAGAAACAAAGAAAAAGGAAAAGGATTTTAAAAAAATAAAAACTAATGAAAAAAAAAAACAAAGTTTGCAAGAACCAACAAAAAGTCCAAAAAAAGGAGAAAAAAATTTCAAAATGTGTTGACAAAAACAAACTGATAAAAAAAAAACACGAATGAAAATAAAAAACAAAGTAATAAAAAATAATAAATAAAAAAAAAAAAGACAAATGTGCCACAAAAACCGCCACTGATAAAGAAAGAAAAAAAAAAAAAAAAATAAAAAAATTTCCCTTTATCCCCCTCACCAATCCCTTCCCAGTCTTCCTTAACATTGCAAAGGCTTCGAAAACGGTTCTTGCAAAGGTCTAGGTCATCTCACACCCCAGCCCTAAGTCCCTTCGGCCGGGAAAACGGCGCCCCTTTTTTTCTCATCTTGAGCAATTCTTAATTTTGTTTGTAATTCTAAACTGAGTGGCGAGAAACAAAATTTTTTTGTTCGATTACTAGTTTAAGCTAAAGGTGTGGAAAAAGCATATTTCTTTTGTGGCATTTTTTATTAAATTTTGCCATTAACGAAAGTTATAATTTTTTTGAAATTTACAGGGTGTGGGGGAAAACTAAAAAAGAATTGGGGAGGGTTTAAACAAAAGGGGGGTTGTGACCCCGTAGATTTAGAGCCCGGACATAAGTGAATTTTTTTTGTTGTGAACCAAATATTCAATGTCCCGGGGAAATTAATAATCAGAGAGAGAGGAAGAGACGAAAGAAAAATTTGCAAGAGGACAACCAAAAAAAGACCAGGACAAAACAAAAAAAAGAACGAAAACAGTAATTATCATTTTATGTAAAAAGAAGGGGGTGGGGAGACAAAATTGCAAAAAGCGACAAGTAATAAAACAAAGTAAAAAAAAAAAAGGAAACCAACCACCAAACACACGTATTTTTTCTCGTTTTTTCGCTTTTCTTTGTAAAAATCCCGACCAAGTTTCCCTTTCACGTGTCCAAGTTCATCTACCTTTTTTGACCTTTTTGGCAAGTGTCCAGGAGCGGAGAGTTGTCAAGAGGAGTGTCACGAAGGAATGATGATTAAACGCGAAGTCTTTTGGGTTTTTTTTAAACTCTTTTTTTCCACTCTTATTGCTTTATTTGTTTTTGCTTTTTTTGTTTTTTTTGTATGTTTCATTCCCTTTTTTTTTGTCGGTTATCTTTTTTTGTTTTCTGTTCTCTTGTTTTTTTCTTTTTTTGTCTATATGATTTTTCTTTTTTTTTCTTTTTTTTACTGTTTTTCTGTCTTTTTCCCTTAATCCGCCCTTTTTCTCGATGAGATAGTAGGAAAAAAGTAATGGGAATAAAATAATGTTAAGTATAATAAAAAAAAAAAAATACGAAATAAATTAGTAAAAACACCACAAAAAAATATATCATAATTTTACAAATACATAAAAACCCTAGTAACCCTATTCTAAAACAAAAATAACCAATCTTTACAAAAAAAAAAGATAACAAAAAAATATATGAAAACAAAACACCCCCGATTCCACAACCTTTTAAGCCAACCTAACATTTCGATATAACCACACAACCCCCACAAAAAAAACTTTAAAACCCAAAATCTTCAAAGTATTTTACAAACTATATCCCAAAGCCCTCGCAACACAGGTCCTCCGTCGCCCCTCCGCCCACGTGCGCGTTGCAGACAAGATTGAGAATCATTCCCCCTCCCCGCCCTCCATCGTGGAGGCTGAAGGAGGAAGGTGTCACGCATTTCGGACCTCGGCGCCGTAGCCTCGGGCCCCTGCTGCCGCCCTTTTCCGAGGGGCCGACTCGCGCCCGTTTGGCCAGGTGGCCCGGGGGGCCGAGTCCCCAAGGAGGGCGCCCCGGGCCCGCGCGGGTGTTGCAGGGGGGCCAGGGGGGGGCGAGCGTTAGAGGGTGAAAAAAGTAACAAAAAGGAAAAAACACACAATAGATAAAAATAAAAAATATCTGGTGTATATATAGAGTAATATATTATATATAATATATATATTTTTATTATATATTATTATATATATATATATATATTTATATTTATATGTACTGAGAACTATATATTTACCCATATCTATTCTATAAATATAATTTAATATATATATATATATATATATATAAAATATATAATATTATGTATATATATTTTAAAATAATATATATTATATATATTATACATATTATATATATATATTAAAATATATATATATATATATATATATAATATTATAACATATACACACCACACACACACACACACAAAACACCACACAACACACACACACACACAACACACAAACACACACACGCAACACACTTAATTTTTATTACATCAGGGTGTTTTTTTGGGGTATATATATATATATATAATATAATATATATATATATAAAATATTATATATATATATATATTATAAAAATATGTTTCTGCTCAGTTTTTATCTCTTACTTTTCCACAATATATATAACCTTACCTTTTGAATAATTGATGAAAAAAAATGGAAAAAAAATATACATAGAGAAAAAAAAGACGAACGAACGAAAGTCCATCGTGTGTTTAAAACACAAATCAAGAAAAAAGGATGATAAAGAAGGGTCCAAAAGCAAAATCCCCAAGCCTTTTGGGAAACGTACCGTGACGCGATCGATTTCCCGTCCGCCGTCTGGTCTCCCTGGGCGCTGTCGTGAGTGACGCCCCCAGCCCCT
>NC_051392.1:39941311-39943940 GCF_015228065.2 Penaeus monodon
AAGTATTGTATACCCTGTTTAAAGCTGTTTTTGCTTCATAAGTAGAAAAGAAAAGGTATTGAAGTTGCATTTTTTTGAGGAAATAATGCCCAAATAGGATTTTTTTTGATCACTATTTTGTCATAATGCAGTGAAGTAGTCCTTAATTTTGCACATTTTTTTTCCAAACTTAAATGATGATATTTATCAAAACATACCCTTTCTTTTGCATTTCTTCTTAGTAGAAAATATTTCAGTCCACATCTTTATATTTTTGAAGAAATTATGGTTTAAGCATATTATGTTTGTTTTAAATTATTTAACCTTTTGTGACATCACATATTGAAAAAAAAAAGAATTAAAATTTCTTATTTAAAATATTTGTCAAGAATAAAAAAAAAATAGAAATTTTTTTTTGGATGGTTTAGTTCCAAACAATGAAAGTAAGAGTAACGTATTTCACAGGGTTTCAGTAATTTTAAAAAAAGAGTTTTTTTGATCATACCATGAAGAGGGGTTGGTTTCAAGGTTCCAAAAAAACGTGACAAAAAAGAAAAAAAAAAAAAGGGGTTAAAAAGAATTTTATCTGCATTTTAATTATTCCTGGAAACATTTAATGAGATTTAATAGTTTATAAATTTTAAATCTTTGCCCTTTTTTTTTTTTTTTTTCCACGCTTGGGTTTCATTCCCTTTTGTTTTTTGAAGGTAAATATAAGCTTGAAGAAATTCGTTGGCTTCGATTTTTCATGTAAAAATGTATAGTAAATTACAAGAATTAACCAGGATAGCCCCAATGTCAAAATTATATTCTATAAAAAAGTAAATTTAAATCATTTTACTTTTCTTTTCCTTGGTCCCCTTGAAAACTTGTCTTATTTTATCAAGATAGGCAGTCTTAAGATTTTTCTATAAAAAAGAAAAAAAAAAATCTTGTGATTTTATAAAAAACTAAAAAAAAATTGACTTACCCATAGAAAAGGTAATATTTGAAATAAATCCTAGAGAAAGTAATAAAAAAAAAACAAAAAAAATTTGAAATAAAATAATGCATTTTGATAAATTTGATGTTTTTTCATTAATAATAATAAAAAAAAAAAAGAAAAGGACCCCTTTATATCTCAAGGGGCCAGGAGGGACTACAGTATTTTGTCTTGCTTTTTTACCGGGTGGGGATATGGCTTTTTTTTTATTGTTTATGTCAGTTTAACAGCAATGCTGTGAAAGATAAAATAACATATCACCTATCTAGTTTTGGATAGTTTGGAAATGATGATATATACATATATAATATATATTAATATTAAAATATATATATATATATATATATAATAAATAAAATACAAATATATACAAAAAAAAAAGTATATATACAAAATATATATAATATATATATATATATATATAAATTTATATTATAAAAATAAATAATATAATATAATAATAATAAATATATATTATAATAAATATATATTTTTTAAAATTTTATAATAATATATTTATATATATATATATATTTTATATTATTAAAAATAAAAAAAACAAAAAAAAAAAAAAAAAAAAAAATATATAATTAATAATATATATAAATATATATTAATATTATAATATTATTATATATCAAAAATAATAAATATAATAAAAAAAAAAAAAACAAAAAAAAAAAAAAAAAAACTTTTTTTTTTTTTTTGTTTTTTTTTTTTTTTTTTTTTTATTTTTTTTTTTTTGGGGGGGTTTTTTGTTTTTGGTTTTTTTTTTTTTTTTTTTTTAAAATATATATAAAAACAAAATATATAATAAATTAAAATATATTTTTTATTTATTATATAAATATATTTATATATATATATATATAATATATATTATATATATTTATAATATATATAGGTTTTAATATATAGATATAGATTAAATATACATACATACTATATGTATATATGATAATATATAATATATTATATATATAATTATATATATATATTATAAATATAATATATGAAATTTATATATGTGTAATATATGTGTGGGTTGGTGTTTGGTGTGTGTGGTGTGGTGGTGTTGTGTGTGTGTGTTTTTGGGTGTGTGTGCTATAAACCCATACATAAATTATATATATATATAATATTATAAAATTTAAATATATATTTTATTATATAAATATACATATAATATATATATAAAATTTTGGTGTGTGTGTGGGGTTGTGTGTGTGTGTTGTTTTGTGTGGTGTGTGTGTGTGTGTGTGTGTGTGGTTGTGTGTGTTGTGTGTGTGTGGTTTTGTGTGTGTTGTGTGTGTACAAAACGAGCAAGAGTTACAGACCGGTTTCCCCTTTATCATTTTATATTACAAAAAACGACGGCGTTATGATGCACAAAGAAAATGTAAAACTTTAAGGGGAAACTTTGTCTTATGCTAATTTAATTTAAATGGATAATTTTTAAATAATTAAAATGAATTTTAGAAAGAAGAATTTCTTGGTTGTGGTATTGGGGGGGGGGGGGGGGGGGGGGGGGGGGGGGGGGAGGGGAGGGAGGGGGGTTTGGGGGAAGGGGGGGGGGGGGGGGGGGGGGGGGGGCGGGGGGTTATTTTTTAAAATTTTTTTTCTTGTTTTTTTTTGGGGTTTTTTGTTAAAAAAGTATTTTTGTTTGGT
>NC_051392.1:39944040-39956540 GCF_015228065.2 Penaeus monodon
CCCTACCATCCTCCCCTACTCTTTCCCCCTCCTCCCCTCCCTTACCTTCCCCCCTCCTCCCCTTCCCTTACCATCTTCCCCTACTCTCTCCCCCTCCTTACTCTCCTCTCCCCCTCCTTACCCTCTTCCCCTCCTCTCCTCTTTTACCTTCCCTTCCCCATCCTCCCTTACCCTTCCCCCTCCTCCCCCACTCTCTCCCCCTCCTTACCCTTCCCCACTCCTCCCCCCTCCTACCCTTTCCCCTCCCCCTCCTCCCCTCCCTCCCCTCCCCCCCCGCAACCTGCAGCACACAGCGCATCCCTCGGCTTCAACCGGGGATGCGTCACCCTTATTCTTTCTCTTTTTGAGCATATTTCGTGACCGCAGGAGGCGTGTGGCGTAAACGGCGGGTCGCAGCGCCGGCTATCCCCCCTCCCCCCTCCCCCTCCCCCTCCCCCTCCCCTCTCCCCCTCCCCCTTCTCCTCCTCTTCTCCTCCTCCTCCCCCTCTTCTCCTATTCCTTCACCCTTCTCCTCTTCCCCCTCCTCCTCCTCCTCCTCCTCCCCCTCCTCCTCCTCCTCCCTCACTCTCCTCTTCCTCCTCCCTCCTCCTCCTCCTCCTCCCTCACTCTCCTCTTCCTCCTATCCCTCCTCCTCCCTCCAATCACCATTCCCCTCCTCCTCCTCCTCCTTCTTCTTCTTCTCCATCTTCTTCTTCTTCTTCTTCTTCTTCTTCTTCTTCTTCTCCCCTCCTCCCTCCCCTTACCTCTCCTTATCCTACATCCTTCTCGTGCTTATCCATCTCTCCATCCTCCTCCCCCTCCCCTTTATCCTGTATCTTTCTCTTTTCCTCCCTCTCTCTATCTCTCTCTCTATTTCCATGTTTCTATTCTACCTCTTTCTCTCTTCTTCTTCTTCTTCTTCTTCTTCCTCTTCTTCTTCTTCCTCCTCCTCCTCCTCCTTCCCCAGGATCAAAGGCAAATCAAAAACATCCGACTGAAAATAACCTCAATCCTTCCTCTCCCCCCCCTCCCCTCCCCCTCCCCTCTTCCTCCCCTCCCCTCCAGGTCCATTACCCTTTCACTTTTCCTCCTCTCCCTTTCCATATCTTTCTTCCTCCTCCTCCTCCTCCCCCTCTTCCTCCTCCTCCCTTCACCCTTCCCCCTCCTTCCCCCCCCCCAACAAATTTCTCCTCCTTCCCCTCCTCCTCCTCCGCCTCCTCCTCCTCCTCCTCCTCCTCCTCCTCCTCCTCCTCCTCCTCCTCCTCCCCTCCTCCCTATCCTCCTCCCCCTCCTCCCACCCTCCCCTCTCTTTTATATGATGAGCAAGTGCATCCTTATACTTCTCTCCCTCCTCCCTCCTCCCTCCCCCTCCCCCCTCCCCCCACAGGATAACGGCTGTTGTAAAAAAAAAAATAACAATAATGGAGAGTTTGAGTGCCTCTTGCAAACAAAGGAGGGGGCCATCTGGCAGCTGGTGGCGATGAGGTGGATGTGGTGGTGGTGGTGGTGATCGGGAGGGTGGTGGTAGTGGTGGTGATGGGGAGGGTGGTGGTGGTGGTGGTGATGGGGAGGGTGGTGGTAGTGGTGGTGATGGGGAGGGTGGTGGTAGTGGTGGTGATGGGGAGGGTGGTGGTGGTGAAGGGGAGGGTGGTAATGATGGTCATGACATTAAGAATCATGCCATTAAGAATAGTTCCATTAAGAATAGTGTCATTAAGGACAGTACCATTAAGAATAGTGCCACTGAGAACGACGATAATGATAACAAATATAATAAACATGATCACCCTTCTTGAAAAATAACAATAATAACAACCACCATCATCAACAACAACAACAACAACAACAGAACAAAAACACAACACACCGGACCAACTTAACAACCACGTAATATAAAAGGCCCAACTGACATATAATAACCTATATTTTCCCCCCCAAACATCTACGTAAAAATTAGCATAATGATATTTGCGTAAAATTGCAGAAGTGTAAAAAGTGACGCCGTTTTAGTTATAATTTAGTTTTTATTATTGTTTTCACGTGTGTGGGGGAGGGGGAGGAGATGGAGGGGGGAAGGGAGGAGGGCGAGAGGGGGAGAGGAAGGGGAAGGAAGAGGGGAGAACGAAGGGGATCGAGGGAGATAAAGGGGGAGGGGAGAGGGGCAGAAGGATAGAGAAAGGGATAGTGGGAGAAAGAGAGAGAAATGTAGGGGAATAGGTTGGAGGAAAGAAGAGAGAGAGAGAGAGAGAGAGAGAGAGAGAGAGAGAGAGGAGAGAGAGAGAGAAAGGGAGAAGAAAGAGAATGGAGAGGAGAGGGAAGAGAAAAATAGGGGAGGGGGTAAGGGTGGGGGGGGGAGAAAGAGCGAAATGCGGAGAAGGGAAAACAAGTGAGAATGAAGCGAAAGAACAAGTTAAAAGATAGAGAAGGAGAGGGAGAAATAGAAAGGAAGGTAGAAGGATAAATGAGAGATGGAAGAGAGAAAGAGGAGAGGAGAAACCAATCAAAATTCACAATCATTATTCTCTGTGCCATTTGGTCCCAAGCCCGAATAACATAGAGAGAATGATTACCTGCAAGGTACCACCGGCACTCTCCGTGGAAAGGAACTGGGGACCCTACCACGTACTCACTCCAAGAGCATCACAACATGAAAATACAATTAAGTATCATGCTGTGACCACGGCGGCTCAGACATGAACCTACCGTTATTAAAAATTCTCTGAGCAATCCATTTTTTCGTATTAAACATCATCATACTGCTATCGTTATCGTAACTATCATAATCGTAATTATCAGGAGTATTATAATTACAGTCATTTCCGCGGCCTTGTTTGTGACTGACAGGAAAGTCTCGAAAGTGCCAAAATGCCGTCGGCAAATTGGCACTGACTGACTCGTAATCTTAAAAAAGAAAAAAAAAAAATGGATGTCACTCTTGTTTATTTCATCCATTTAATTTCCATTGATATATCAACATGAATCTGACTTGTGTTATAAAACTTAAAAAGAAGAAGAAGAAGAAGAAGAAGAAGAAGAAGAACGGGAAAAAATAAAATAAAATGAAAATGTAAAAAATAAAAAATATGAAATAAAAAAAATCTAAAAAATAAAAATACAGAATAAAAAAAAATACAGAATAAAAATAAAAAACAGAATAAAAATAAAAATACAGAATAAAAAAATAGAAAAATAAAAAAACACCAGAAACAAACAAGCCAGTCCTGACATTCTTCAGCAGGCACGTCAAGCATCTTTGTCATCGATAGAGCCAGGCATCATGGACGTCATGAGCCATTAATCTCGGGATTGTTCCCCCTCCCCCCTCCTCCCCCCCTCACCCCCTCCCCAATACGTGACAGTGCCATGAGATGAGCTGCTCCCCCCTCCCCCCTCCCCCTACCCCCTTTTACCCAGCCTCCTTCCCTTCACCCACCCCCTCCTCGGGCATGACAGTGCCATGCCCTCACCACCCCCTTTAAACAAGCCTTCCCCCCTCCCCCTCCACCTCCCCAGTGCATGACACCGCCATGGGGATCAGCTACACCTCCTCACCCTCCCTTTACCCACCCCCTAGTACATGACAGCTTTCCCCCCCCCCCACCCTTTCCCCTAGCCTCGCTCCCGTGCATGACAGCCTCTCCCCCCCACCCTTACCCCGTGCATGACATCCTCTCCCTCCCCCTCCCCCTTCCCCCGTGCATGACAGCCTCTCCCTCCCCCTTCCCCCGTGCATGACAGCCTCTCCCTCCCCCTCCCCCTTCCCCCGTGCATGACAGCCTCTCCCCCCCCACCCTTCCCCCGTGCATGACAGCCTCTCCCCCCCCACCCTTCCCCCGTGCATGACAGCCTCTCCCTCCCCACCCTTCCCCCGTGCATGACAGCCTCTCCCCCCCCACCCTTCCCCCGTGCATGACAGCCTCTCCCTCCCCCGTGCATGACAGCCTCTCCCTCCCCCTCCCCCTTCCCCCGTGCATGGCAGTGTCATGGGATGCGTTTGGCAACCATGCGGGCGGACTGTGATCACTTAATGACCGACTTCAGTTGGGTAATAACGGACGGTTTTTAGAAATCTCTTTGTCTATCTATCTATCTATCTATCTCTTTATTTTCATATTGTTTTCTTCTTCTTTTTATTCTTTTTATTATGTCCTTTTTTCGTATTTTCATTTTTCTTTATCTTTTCGTTTGTTTATCCGTGTGTCATCACAGTTACTTATTTCTTTTCGCAAATATTAATATAATAAAAAAAAACATCTATTTTACACATATATATAATATATATTATATTATATTATATTATATTATATATATATACATATATATATATATATATATATATATATATATATATATATATATATATAATTTCTACCTATTAATAAGAATAATTTCTTTCGACAAGTCAAAAATCTGCGGTTTTCTATAAAAAAAATAATAAAAAAAAAAATCCTAATTATTTTGTTAATTACAAAATTATGGAAGGATGAAAAAGAACAAACAAGGAAAGAAGGGAAAATGAAAATAAGAGAAATGAGTGAAACTGAGAATAAGAAAAAGGAAAATTAAGAGAAAAATCAATAAACAAAGGCATAACAAACGAACAAACAACAAGAAAGCAACAACAACAACAAAATTAAAAATCCACGACTAACAACAACAAAAAAAAAAAAATATATATATATAAATAAATAAAAATAAGAAAAAATCATAAAAATAAAAGGAAAAAAAAAATATATATATATATATACCACGGCCGCCCGACTGCATTCTCTTCCGACACTGACAGCGCCTGACACCTGACATCTGACACATGACACAAGGACCTTTTATCAGCCGTGTCCAGGTGGCATGACACTGACAAGGCGACTGACACGCTCTCCGGCTGGCAGATTTTTACATTCTTTATTTATAAATATCTGTATCTATATCTATTTATCTATACTTATTATTTTTTTTCTTTTTTTAAAGAATGGGGAAGAAAAAAGTTTTTCTTTCTTTTCGTTTGTAGTTTTGGACTTTTTTTTCCAAATATTTTTCAAATAAAGGTAAATATAAACACACATATATGTACGTATATGTGTATATATGTATATGTTTGCGTGTGTATGTGTGTATTATGTATATATATATATATATATATATATATATATATATATATATATATATATATATATATATATATATATATATATATATACATATATACACAGATGTGTGTGTGAAAGAAACGCTCTTTGAAAGGTTTTTCTATCAAAATGGTTCTCAAAATGCATGTCGGTTTAATTGCATTACATTGCATTAGAATGATCTGTTAACGTCAGTGACTGCTTATCTGTGGCTATAAATCTGTCTGTTTGCATGTTTTTGCATGTTTTTTTTTCTCTCTCTCTTCTCTCTCTCTCTCTCTCTCTCTCTCCCTCTCTGTGTCTGACTGTCTGTCTATCCATCCTCTCCTCTCTCTCTTTCCCATCCTCTCTCTCTATCTCCTCCTCCTCCTCTTCATCTTCCTCCTCCTCCTCCTCTCCCTGACCTTTTACCCCCATCCTTGAATAACTGATAAACGAAGAAAAGACAAAAAAAAAAGACAAAACAAAAACGCACACAGATAATCCAATCCTACATCAACAAGTTCCAAGACAGACATATGGGTTCAGATCCTCCTCCTCCTCCTCCTCCTCCCTCGTCTCCTTCAGAAAGGATCCCGCCCCAGCAAGGGGTCTTTAGGGTATTTATGACGGCCGCCAAAGTCGCTTTATTCCCGTCGAGAGAGAATGGAGGAACGAATGAAAGAAAGATAAGGATGATGAATAAGAAAAAAAAGAGAGAGAGGAAAAAAAAAATTGTCACAATCTCTGCATAAGGACTTTAATTTTGTTTATACAGATGGTTTGATTCTGTTTCATTCACTTTTTTTTTTCTTACTTTTATTTTCCGTCTTTTTTTTTTACGTTAGACTTTCGGCAGTTTTATTATCGTGCTCTGTCCCTTGCCCATTCTTCCTTCTTCCCCCTTTCACTCCCTCTCTCTCTCTTCCTCTCCTATTCCTACCACTCTTCCTTTGCTCCTCCTCTTCTCTCCTCCCCCTTCCTTTCTCTCCCTCTCCTCTTCCCTTCGCCTTCCTCCTCTCCCCCCTCCCTCTCTTTCCCCCTCTCCCCCTCTCTCAGTCTCCCCCCTTCTCCCCCTCTCCCTCACGATTTTATCTCTCTTTTGCATGTTGCTTGGCGAAGTGGGTGTGTATTAAACGCTTTCCCATGCGCCTACAAGCACACGCACGCCCATGCATGAACACAAGCAAGCACCAACTGCCTTCGCGACCGGGGGATGGTCCTTTACCATATTTGGCTCACGTCTGCCCCTCTCGCGCCTCGGGATCCTGGGCGGCCCGGTTGCAAGGGGGGGGGGGGGATTTGCAACGTGAGTTTGCGGTTATTTTGCGATCGTTTGAGAAGGTAGTGATCAGGGCATACATACGTATATACGTACATACAGACGTGTGTGTGTGTGTGTGTGTGTGTGTGTGTGTGTGTGTGTGTGTGTGTGTTTGTGTTTGTGTGCGTGTGCGCATGTGCAGAGGCATATACTTTACATATTCAAATGTGCAGAGGCATATACTTTACATATTCAAACGTAAACACATAAATCCAAGCCACGTGTAAGCTCCACCAAACCCTCCTTCTCTGTTTAACAAAGATGAATAAGTCAAAAAGAAAAATTAAAGAAAGAGATACACACACACAAAAATAAATAAATAAATAAAAAAAAAGCAGAAAAAAAAAAAAAAACAAACAAACACGCAAAACTAAACAAAAATAGAATAAAACAGAGAAAAAAAAAACACACACACAAGACAAAAAATAAAATATAAAAAATAGATAAATAAAATAAAAAAAAGGGAGAGAGAGAGAGAAAGAACCATCGCGCCGGCTAATTGGCCCCACATGGCCGCCATTGACCCGCGGCGATGCCCTTTTGGCGCGAATTTTAAAAACCTCCTCAGCGACGATCTCGCTCGCTCGCCATTTAAATATTCTTTCTCGAATTTGAGCCTCTGGTCGGTTTTCTTGGCGATTTTATCATGCTTTTTAATTTATTATAAATATTATTATTATTATTATTATTTTTTTTTTTGGGGGGGGCTTATCGTTTTATTTCTTTATTGATTCTTTATTGTTTTTCTTGGTGATTTATATATATATATATATATATATATATATATATATATATTATATTATATTATTTTTTTTTTTTTTTTTTTTTTTTTTTTTTTTTTTTTTTTTTTTTTTTTTTTTTTTTTTTTTTTTCTTTTTTTTCTTTATCGACTTTCTTGGTGATTTTTTTTCTCTCTCTTTTGTCTTTTCCTTTATTTGTGTCTATGTTCTTTCTGAATAGTCCTTCTCTCATTTCTTATTTTACCTTCTTAATTTCTATCAATTTTATCCCATTTTCAAGTCACCCTAACATGAAATTTCTTACACTAATAAAAAAAAAAACATTAATATAGCCTTTATTCTCTTAACAATTAATTTTTTTTATAACTTAACTTACATCATTTTTATCACAGACATTTTCCTTGAAATCCTTATCAACATCATTATCGTCATAATTAACTCGCGTCATAAATCAATTCGAGTGGAGGCTGATGCTCCGCAAACTCTTCTTGTTAGAGTTTAAAAATAATAATGAATAAAAAAAAAAGGTTTACAAAAAAAGAAAGAAAGAAAAATATATCGTCTATTTTTGAAGTTTTCTATTTTACTTCTCCCTCTGTTTCTTAGTTTTCTCTTCCATTCTTCTTAAAATAGTCTGTCTTGCCTTATCATTGTTGTACCTTGTCGTGCCCTGTCTTGCTCTCTTTGCCCTGTCGTGCCCTGTCTTGCTCTCTTTGCCCTGTCGTGCCCTGTCTTGCTCTCTTTGCCCTGTCGTGCCCTGACTTTCTCTGACTTTCTCTAACGCTGACCTTTCTCCCCCTCCCTCCTCCCTTTTTCTTACCTTAATCTATCCACGCCTTCCCTCCTCACCCCTTCCTCTCTCCACCCCCTCCCCTTTCCTTTCTCCCTCACCTCTCCCACCCTCCCTCTCTCCCTCATCCCTCACCCCTCCCCTTCACACCTCCACCCCCCCTCTCCCTCTCCCTCACCCTCATCCTCCCTCATTACATGTACTAAAGACGCGTCCAAAAATCCTTCATCCTCCCCCCCCTCCCCTCCCCCCTCCCTCTCCTCCTTCTCCCCATCCTTATATTCACTAAAATAACCTTCAACTATAACCTTTTGAAGCCGAGTTTGTTAGGATCTTCTTTCATAATTTCATGGTCATTGTTTTTAGTTGTGAAAATTACTGTGAATATTATCATTGTGATTATTATTATTGTCATTATCATTATTATTACTATAATTACTACTATTATTCTTTATCACTATCCAATAATATCATTACGACTGTTATTATTATTATCACTATTAATATTGTGATTATTATCACGGTTATTATTATTATCATTATTATTATCATTACTATTGATCTTATCATTTATAGTTATTATTGTCATCACTATAATTGCCGTTTTTCAGTCTCATCATCTATATCTGTTATCATCATCATTATCATAACCTTCATTCTTGTTACCATTACCATCCTTATCAATATTATCATTATCATCATTACTATTCTCATCATTTTCATTATCATCATCACCATCATCATTATTACTATTATCATTATCATTATTATTATTATTATCATTATCATTATTACCATTTTATCATCATTTTCATTATTATCATTATCATCAACCGTCTGTGCCACACCTCAATTTTTTTCTCTTCCCCCCCCTCCTTCACCCCCCCCCCCGCCTCCTGACCTTGGAAACCAGAAAAGTCCTTGACCCTTTTACCTTTCGTGGTTCCTTGTTTGGTCTTTTGTGTTTTTTTTTTATTGTTTTTGTTGCTGTTTTGTTTTATGTGATGTGTTTGTGTGTGTGTGTTTGTGTTTGTGTGTGTGTGTGTGGTGGGGGGGGGTGTTTGTGTGGTGTGTGTGTGGTGTGCGTGGTGTGTGTGTGGTTGTGTGTGTGTGTGCGTGTGCTGTGTGTGTGTTTGATGTATTATGCATGAGCTGTGGTTGCCTGGCTGGTGCGGGCGAACGTGCATGTGCGTGCCTGTCTCGTACACACACACACACACACACACACACACACACACACACACACACACACACATCTCAATTGCAAAGTCAACACATGTAATCATCGCCCGAATCAGCATTCAGTCATAAAACATAAAAGCGAAAGTTCATCTTATGTTGGAGAGACGAGAGTAAGTGTGTGGTGTGTTGTGAGGGATGTCGGACAAAAAAAAGTTATTAAAAGAGACTGAAAGGAGAAAGGTGGAGTAAGAGGAGAAAGAGAAAGAATGTTCTGTAAGTTACTGATTTCTGGCGGGATTTTTAAAAGTTGTTTGTTTTTTGTTATTTTTTTACCACATTTTAATTTATTTTTTGTTTTTTTTTTTTTTTTTTTTTTTTTGGGGGGGGGTGATGGCTTTGTGGATGTTCTTAATAATTTGTGGACGTAGAACAAACATTTTTTTTTCTGCAACTGAGGTATCAACGTTCCAACGGTCTGCGATCCACCACACATACATAAACTATAGCAACATACACAGACTGATGATTACTAGGATTAAACAAATACACAAATCTTATAAAAATCTACCGGGACTGACGGCATATCTCTTGTCCAAATAAAACCCTTTCTGCTTCGTCTCCCCCACCCCCTCCCTCTCCTTCCCCCTCTCTCCTTACCCTTTCTCTCCCCCCTTCCTTTCTCTCTCTCCTTTCCCTCCCCCACTCCCTTCACCCCACCACCCTTCATCAATCCACCATCTACCTCCCCCACACTTCCTCCTCCATAAACCCCCCACTTAACTCCCAACCAACAATGAGTGATCACCATGCAAAAAAGGTCTCTTGCTGAATGGACCGAGGTAGGATGAGGTGTCATGAGGTACCTCGGACTTTAAAACGTACTTAAATATTTTTTTTTTTTACACATATATTTCTTTTTTTTTGTTTTTGTGTGGGGGTGGGGTGGTGTGTTGGGGTGTTTATATTTGTTTTAATGAGTATTTTTATGTAAACAAACATTTTTTTTCATGCATAGGATAATTCAATTGGATACACTACTATATATACTATAATACAAGAATGATGATAATATGGTATATAATAATACAAAACTTATAAAAATCAGAGACGACAACCTTCATCAATAAAACCCTTTATGCTTCGTCTCCCACCCCCTCCCTCTCCTTCTCATTCACCTTTCCCGTCCTCCTCCTTGCCATCTCTGTTTCCCGCCCGCCTTCCCCCCTCCCTCATTCCTCCCTCCCCTTACCCGTCCCTCCCTCCCTGCTCCCCCTCCCTTCTCCTTTCTGTCTCCTCCGCTCCGCCCCTTGTGCCATCCCAACCAATGCCACCACGAGGTCCTCCTTCTGCCATGACACTTGGCACACGAGAGGTATGGCATCTGAGGTGTCATGCAGGGTGTCACCTTCACGCCACATGACACCGGACTGACAATGATTGCTTTTTTATAAAATGCGGATCTGTACACCTTTGACTGTGTGTGTGTGATGGTGTGTGTGTGGGGTTGTGTGTCTTTTGTGTTGTGTGTGTGTATTTATATATGAAATACATATATATCAACAACATACATACATATATAATAATATATATAATAATAATATATAATATAATATACACATATATAATATATATACATACACACTGAGTCAGAGAATACAGACCTTCATATCAGTCCGTTTGAAGATGATTCAAAGTCTTGCGAATTCAGCAAAGGCACATTACCGAAAGACAGCACACCGGAAAGTCCAACGTCGGGGCAAGCACGTGTTTGCAGGCAGGCATCCACACATGCACAGGTACTATTATAATACACATGTTAACGAATGTATACACCTGAGCACAACATACGAGTTTGTTTGTTTGTGTGTATCACTATACATACTTACACAACACAAAATATGAACAGACCTACGACACAGACACACAAAAAACACACACAACACACACAACTAACAACACAGAAATATAGTAAGCACCTCCGACACCATAACATGAAAGAACAAGAAGCAATAAAAATAATGAAGGAAAATGAGGTCATGGCAAGTTGCCACGAGGTTACCTTTGTCTGACCTCAGGCAATAGTACTCTTGGGTTGATGTTTGTGTTTCCTGTTTGTCCTTATTTTATTCTCTGCTTTACTTTTTTATCTCTCTATCTTTCTGCATATTTCGATATTTTTCCTGTCTCTGTCTTTCTCTCTCTCTCTCTCTCTCTCTCTCTCTCTCTCTCACTCTCTCTCTCTCTCTCTCTCTCTCTCTCTCTCTCTCTCTCCCTTAAAAACGAAAAGCCTAATGAATTCTGCCAATAAAATATTTACAAGTCACACATCTGAACAAACAAATAAACAAATACATCAATCACCAACTTTTAAAGACCTTTATACATCCAAACAAGTCACTGATACTTGCGTCACATCACTAAAACAATTTTCTTCTATTAATGCAAATGTTTTACATAGTCCCCCTTAAAAATTACCTTCTTCCCGTTTTCTATAACAACGTACCAGACACGCACGACTTCCTGGAAAGTAATTTTTTTTACCTTTTTTTCTCTTTCCGTCTCTGTTCTCATTCTCTCGGGTTTCCTTCGTGTTCCTCCGAGGGGAAACGAGAATTTGATGAACGAGGGAAGAGGAGAAAGGGGGAAAAGGGGACGAAAGTAGAGGAAGCTGATGATGGGAAATTTTATCCAGATTTGTTTTCCTCTCTCTTTCCCCTTTACTCCAACTTCGTCGTGCTGTCATCATCTTACTCTCTTTTTTCTTTTTCTCTCTTTCACTTTCTCTTTTTTCGCTCTTTCTCTTTTTCTCTCTTTCTCCTTCTCTTTTTCTCTCTTTCTTTTTATTTTTCTTTCTCTCTATATCTATCTATCTATCTATTTTTCTCTATCTCCCTTTCTTTCCTTTCCTTCCACCTATCCTATCATTTACCGGCCACTCTCTCTCTCTCTCTTCTCTTTTCCCCTTCTTTCCCCCTCTACATCCTCACCTCCCCCCCCTCCCCCATCTTCACCTTTCCTCCCCCTTTTTCCACCCTCCTCCCTCCACCCTCACCTTCCCCCCACCCCCCACCCCTACCCCTTCAATATTCCCCACTTTCGCGAGTCTTCGTAAATAAACACGTACTTGAACCTGTATACTCGCCACGTGAAGGATGGGGAATAAACATATGAAGTTAACTCTCCCTCTCCCTCTCCCTCCCCCCCCGCCTCCTCTACTTCCTCCTCTCCCATTCCCTCCCCCTGCCTCCTCCTCCTCCTCTTCTTTCTCCTCCTCCTCCTCTTCCGCCTCCTCCTCTACCTCTTCCTCTTTCTCCTCCTCCTCCTCTTCTTTCTCCTCCTCCTCCTCCTCCTCCATTTCATTCCTCTTCCTCCTCTTCTTC
>NC_051392.1:39969873-39972797 GCF_015228065.2 Penaeus monodon
ATAAAACAAAAAATGAATGTAAATGAATAGTAGAAAAAACACCAAAAATAATAATAATGAAAAAGTATGTAAACGAGAAGTAGAAAAAAGAAAAAAATGTAAAAAACGAAGAAAAAGGCGGAGAGGAGGAGGGAGAGAGGAGAGAGGAGAGAGAGCGAGAGGAAGAGAGGAAGGAGAGAGAGAGAGAGAGAGAGAGAGAGAGAGAGAGAGAGAGAGAAGAGGAAAGAGAAGGAGAATGAGAGAGAGAGAGAGAAAGAAAAAGAACCAGGAAGAGAACGAGAGAAAAAAAAATGAAAAAAAGAAAAGAAAACGAAAGTTTTAATAAGTCCACCTGCATTTTTGAGCTCTGAATTCACCCACCAGATTCCGTTCCCCTCTTTTCCCCTCTTCCATACCTCGCATACCAGAGCCAAGGAGGAGCGAGGCTGGCGGTACTTCAGCGTTCGAGGGGAGTCGCCATGAAGTGGGCGAAGGGGAAAGGGAGGGGGTGAGGGGAGAGAAGGAAGGAGGGGAGAGAAGGGGAAAGGGAGGGGTGAGGGGAGAGAAGGAAAGGGAGGGGGCGAAGGGGAAAGGGAGGGGGTGAGGGGAGAGAAGGAAAGGGAGAGGGTGAGGAAAAAATTAGGGGTTGAAGTGAGAGAGGGTGGATGAAGGGAGAGGGAGGGAGTGAGGGGAGAGGGGAAAAAGAGGAGGTGAGGGGAGAGGGAGCGTTGTAGAGGGAAGGGGAGGAAATGGGAGAGAGTGAGGTGAATGATGAAGAAGGGGAGGGGGGGTGGCAAGTAGGGAGAGGAGAGAGTGGGGAAGGAAGAGGCGGGGGGAGGGGGGGCTGAGTAGGGAGGAGGTGGAGAAAGAGAGTGCTATGCAGGGAGTGAAGGGAGGGGAGGGGTGGGAGGGGAGAGAGGGGGAGGAGAAGGTACTCCGGAGTGAGAAAAGGGAGGTGGGGGGGAGAGGAGGGAGTAGGGGAAGGTATGAGTGGGAAGCAGAAGGGGGAGGAAGGGAGAAAGGAGAAAAGGAAGCAGGGGAAGGGGGGAAGGGGAAGGGAAAAGGGGGAGTAAGAAGGGAGGGGGAGGGGGGACGGCAGGAGAAAGGGAAAAGGGGGGAGAAGGGGGGAAGAGATAGGAAGGAGGAAGGGAGAAGGAAGAAAGGGGGAAGAAGGAAGAGAAAGAGCAAATAGGGACAGAGAAGAGAAAAGAGAGAGAGGGGGAGAGAGGGAGAAGAGAGAGAGGAGAGAGAGGAGAGAAGAGAGAGGAGAGAGAGAGAGAGAGAGAGAGATTGCGAAAGAGAGTTTCCTGGATTGACTCGAAGGCGGTGGGGGGTGGGGGGGAGGAAGATCCGGAGAGAGTGATAAAGGGGGGGGGGGGGTTGCGGTATAGCATCCTTATGCATTCCAACTTTTACGCCAATTATAGTCGGTTCACGTTTTATCTTAAATTCAAATGACATTCCTGTAGGTTCTGTACAGCGAAAATATGGGGAGGGAGGAGGAGGGGTAGGGGGAGGGGGAGGGGGAGGGGGAGGGGGGAGGGAGGGGGGGGAGAAGTAGGAGGTGGAGGCGGAAAAGGGGGGGTGTGCACGAGGTGGAGGGGGAGGGGGAGGTGGAGGTGTGCACGAGGGTGGAGGGCGGAGGTGGAGGCGGAGGTGGAGGCGGAGGTGGAGGGGAGGTGGAGGAGGAGGAGGAGGAGAAGGGAGGGGGAAGAAGAAAGAGAAGAAAGAAGAGAAAGAGACGAAGAAGGAAAAGAGGGACGAGAAAGAGGAAGAGGAGGGAGAGAAGTAAGAGAAGAGAAGGGGAGAGAAGTTAAAGGCGGGTCGTGTTGAGGGGTAAGTGTCGTACAAGAACTAGTCTTATGTACAGTTATATATATATATATATATATAATATATATATATATATATATATATATATATAGTATATATATATATATATATATATATATATATATAAAATATATATATTATATATTTTTTTTTTTTTTTTTTTTTTTTTTTTTTTTTTTTTTTTTTTTTTTTTTTTTTTCCTTCCTCTCTCCTTCCTTTCTTCCTCTTTCTTTCCTTCCTTTCCTCCTTCCTTCTTCACCTCCTTCCTTCATCCTCCCCCTTCCTCCTTCCTCTTCCTTTCCCTCCTCCTTCTCCCCTCCTTCTTCCTCCCCGCCCCCCCCCCCCTCACTCCCCGCCCCGCCCCGCGACGCCCCCCCCCCCCCCCCCCCCCTCATGTCGCATCATGAGGCCTTTGCAACCTCATGAATGGGCGACGGAACGAGTCTTTCGTCTCTTGCAATTCCCCCTCTCGTATTCCTCCTTTCTCTTGGCCTGTGTTTATTCTCCTTTTTTTTTTCCTTTTTGTGTGTGTGTGTTTGTGTGTGTGTGTGTGTGTGTGTGTGTGTGTGTGTGTGTGTGTGTGTGTTTTTGTATATATGTATTCATGCGAAGGTATGCGCGTCCAGAGGGGTTCTCTAAATGTTTTGTCAATTTAGACCTTCATCTGTAACTTAAGCATCGATTGATGTTAATGTTACGTGAAATGTCAATGTTTTTTTAGAGATGAAAGTAAACTCAACAAAGTATTAGATAAACACACACACACACACACACACACACACACTATTACTATTTTCATCAATGAGAAAAACATAAGCCTAGGTAGTTATCTAAATATATTTGCAGACGACACGAAATTACAAAAAAAAAGGGATAATAGAGGACCTCTTATGCCAATGCCTCCAGAGCGACGTCGCAAACTTATTTATGAGGAGCTGCACTTGAAAAAATGGAATTCAACACCAATAAATGCCATGCAGTCAGGTTCGGGGGAAAGTAAAAATCGTCCACTATATCAAATGCAAATCAGGAGACGCAGTATTAGACCCAGCAGATTGGTAAAAAAAAAAAAGACTTTTCATAATCATAAACAGACATAAACAAATTAACAA
>NC_051392.1:39975397-39977897 GCF_015228065.2 Penaeus monodon
GTTCCTGGCTGTGTGGCTGGTGGAGCAGGTTGTATTACAGATATTTGAATAATATGGAAAAAGAGATTTACACAACCAAAAAATATTGCTTATTGTTATTATTCTGGCATTGAGTTCTTACTACCTAGAGCGATGATATGGAGTGTTTGTAAGGAAAACAGTCTATTACCATCTGGATAAAGCAAAAAAATGCAAAAAAAAGGAAAAGTTGTGATAAACACAACAGAAAATGATAGCAAAGGGGAGGCATAAGTCTTCGCACTGTACGAATGCTTCAGCTTACCAAGTCGCTCACCCATCCGAGTAGCTACTCATGTATACTAATGCCTGTATTTTCACTAAGTGATGCGTAATGTAACAGGATCCATTGGGTTGAAAATATGTGTCCTGATTTTTTTTTTTTTTTTTTTTTTTTTTTTAATTGTATCTCAGCTCTCTTGTATTATAAGATACGTAGGTGATGTGCTGATTTTAATGGGTACTGCAGGTGAATTAGAATATTGTTGCAGGTCAGGATGATTATTTTCTGATGTCTAACCTGTTAGAATACAGGGCCTTGTAGCCACACATGGCCCATAATCTGGGTATATAGGCCAGCTTGAATAGTGACTTGTCCTGGGTCTGTGCTTGTAGGCCCTGGCCCACAGAACACCCATGTGTGGTATCAAGCTTCCTTGTCTCCAATACAGTGCAGTGTTATCTATGTTTTAGCTTTTTACTTCATTTTCCACTGTGTATTTGTTTTTGATATGCTGTATCCAGATTGGGAAGTAGACTGCTTTCCTTACACAAACTCAGTGTCATCTTTATGGGTAATGACAACTCTGTGCAATAACAGTGATAAAAAAGTAATATTTTGTTGTTTGTGTTAGTTTTTAATATTTTCATTTTTAAATTTTCCTGTAGCACACCCTGTGCTGCTGGTCACAGTGGGTGGGAATAGGATCCTGAGCATGAAAATATTGTCCTTTGTTCCCCCTATGTTTACTAGTGGAAAAATTGCAGTGGGCCCTGAGGCAGATCTTTCTCCACTCATGCGAGCATTCCGGTTACCCTGGCCTTCAGCTGAATTTTACTGATGGCATATTTGTCATCCTGCCCATAGCCAGATTTCTCCCCGGCAGAATATCGTGTCACCAGCCTCTGCCAAATTTTTTCATGATCGATAGGTCACATTACTGGATCCAAGGAGATTAAGGAAGGTCTGTGCATTGGTTCCGCCACTAGTTAGTAAGAACTCGGTAATCAGTCATTAATTTGTTATTGAACTTGAGTCCATATGGTGGGTGTTTATAATGCTGTTAAGATGAGTTATATTTGAGTTATTCAGCTGGTGAGGCAGTATTTAGATATTTGTCGTGTTTCTTTATATTTCATTCATCATGGCTGAAAAAAAGAAAAGAAAAAAATTGTGTCTGAAGCTTGGAAAATAACTAAAGGGCCTTTGTTTTTTTGCTGGTTTTTTTTTTTTTGGTTCATTTCCTTTGCAAAAGTTTAGAGGTGAAATCAGAAGGTGCTAGAATATGCGCTTATTTGATAAACTTGGGGTTACAGAGTTGATAATATGTTAGGACTGGTTTCCTCTTTCATTTATGAAACAAATTGCAGTTTGCCTCATGCTGTATGCACCTTGCTTCCTTTGTGTTCATATTAAGTTTATTTGCCTGGTGGTATCTGTGTATATCAGATTTTTTAATTGTAAAGTGGAGATATGAAGAGTCTGTCTGTACATTATGATCTGTGCATGCAGTTGTGCCTTATGTGCTTTGATCAGTTTTCTTTTAAGTGTACACCAGTGTTTTGGTTTGTTGTATGCTGTGTGAATCCTTCTCTGTAATTATGTAATAGTTTCTTGAAAGTTTGCTTTATTTTATGTATATAATTTTAAATAAACATTGTGCAAAATTTGAAAGGGCAGCTGCTAGGCTATTACAAAAGTAAATCTACCCTAAACTATCTTCACCTATCTTGGCCTGGTGTAGGCTGGATAGTGTTAATTTAGATTAGCCTAGCCTAATCTTCTCTTGTTTCAGTAAACCTAACAAAACATGATTGAATTCTTTGCTGTGCTTAAACAGAGCCGGTGAGCATAACTTAGCATAGCCTTACCCAACATAGATCAGTCATATTAAGCCTAGCAAGTCTGACTTAGGTTAAGGCTTTATTTGTGGGGGCTTATGATCATAGGCATTAGGCATTGGGTACTAGACATGCCGTTTTGGTCTTTGCTTCTTCAGCTTTTCTCCATTTTCCTCGTCATGCTTGCTCAGTGATAGAGAAGGTCTGGCTCTGATTAATGGTGCCCGGTGACCAATAACTAGAATTTTAAGCTTTCTGTAAAAACTTCAGGGATTAGTTTAATCCTGTCTAACCAAGCTACTCCTAACCTAATCATAACCTATTCTAACATAGTATAGTACATAGGCTTTCTCACACTGGGCAAAAAAGGAGGGACATTGAATTGTGGTTATTTTTACACGCCATACTGCTGGGCAGACTC
>NC_051392.1:39985397-40000397 GCF_015228065.2 Penaeus monodon
CCCTATCCTCCCTATGAAACACCTCCTGTCTGGGTTCCTACACCTCTCCACCTCCCCCCACCCCAGAATGGATGGTTTGGTGGACAGGAAGGACTATGAAATGACCAGAAACTACAGTGGAGGATGGTCTGACTATGACCAAATATGCCAAATCAGGGGACCTGCATGAAGATGATGCTGATGATCGCACATTGGGAGAAACTATGGCAATGAAGAGCTTGAAGCTTTACATTCAGACACACCTTCCCTCTCCACCACCTATGGAGAAAGGATATAGTGGCACTCTCCACCCCCCTCCACTACCTCCGCATTTGTGGTCCTGCCAGGAGCAACTTGAGAGATATTAGTAATAAGAAGGGGAGGATAGTGATCATAGCAAAGAAACCTTGTAGCATAAAGCCACGAGGAGCTGATATGGATTACAGTTGCTATGATTAAAGCTCACTGTCAGACACACAGGAGGTCTAGTGTGGCACCCATTCCCTCAATACAGTCTTTGTTTGCCCCAGGAGACGACCAAGATTTAGAGTGAGAGTCGGGATTTAAGCAAAACAATGCAGATTCAGGTTCTGACATGGAATCAGTTGCCTCTGATTCAGAAAAATGACATGGACATCAGTGATGGGTCTGGGAAGGAGGGTGCTAATAGTAGAAAAGAAGGTGAAGTAAAGGAACAAAAGTTAACAAAAGAATCTGTTACGAACGTTCCTTAAGAAAACAAAAGTATATTTTTTTGAAAATGAAGGAAAAGGAACGTGTCGACTATAAAGTTCTGGAGACCAAAGCCAAGCCAGTTGTGAAAAGGCTAAGTCTGAGGCGGTGGTGGAATACAATAACCTCTGTATGGATAGTACAGGTCCTGTAAAGAGTGAGAGGAGAAAGTATCGAAAGATGAGTGCATCAAGAACAAGAGTAAGCCTTACAGTGACTAAAAGGAATCAGAAGGTGGATCAAATGTAGTGTTAGTGAGGATAAAGAGTGTGCTCGGATATGGGGGCAGGGACTTGTTATGGGGAGTTTGCCAGGAGGAGGCTGATGATGAGCCACAAGGTGACGAGTTATTCAACAGGTTAATAGCCTAAGAGTGGTGGAAGGGACAGCAAAGAAAGACCCAAGAGTGGGGGACACGGGAAAAAAGGGAGAGGGATTACTCCAGTAATCGGGAACTATGGAGAGAACAATGTGATAGATGTGAGAAAAGCTTAGACCAAGATATTCAACAGCAGATAGACAGAGGTAAAGGAAATTTTGACGGGCTTCAATCATAGTCGGGTGGGCATTATGGGGGAACTACAGGGGTAGTGGGTTTTAATTCATTTTTTTTTTTTTTTTTCACCAAAGTAGAGGGGAGTTTTATGGTAGTCACACAACCAGAGGGGAATGAGGGCGAGGAGGGCCTGCTTTTCATTGCCCCCCGGGGCAGAGGACGAGAGTTCAACTCACAGGCGGGTGGGCACATGGGACTTCCACGTGGCACGCCTCCATACAGTCCTCGGCACGGGGGTATCACGGCTCTGATAGCTAGGAGGAGAAGGGAGGGAGGAGGGGGGAGAGGAGGGGCAGTGGTGGTGAAAGTATTGGAATATATCTCAGAATAAATTGAATCTTACATTTTTTGTTGTTTTCAATCAGTAATGTATTAATTTATATGTAAAGGTGGTCTCCTTTATTCATATATATAGTTGAGGAGTCCACAAGAGAGTGTTTATTGCAGTAGATGGTACAAATTTTCTAGCCTTGAGAAGAGTTTAAAACGAGAGTACTTGCCCATAGAGATATAGCCACCCACCTGTACTGTTGCTTCAGGCTATTGTCAGTAACAATTTTTAAATGGTATTCAGAAAAAAAAAGACAGGAGTTTTATTTTTTGTGATAGAAGGCAATTTATAAGATCTTTGTTGATTACATGGTATTTTCAACTATACTAATAGTACATTGTCTTTGTACTTAAGTGTGTAAGATAACTATTTTTCTTTTTTCTTTTTTTTCCAAAGACCTGTCAATGTTGCAAGATGATCACTAGTATAACTTTTAACAGTTGCAATTGTGCTCATTGACAGGATCAATTAAAAAGCCTATTGTCAGCCTATGTACATGAGTTCAAACGAGAGAAATACAAAGAAAAATGACGCTAAAGGAAGGAAGATGTATATTTTGAAAACAAATAATTTTGCCTTTTTTGATTTCATGATACAAAAGCCCAAACACACTCAAATTGCTACAGATCTTAGCTGCTTACTTGTAGTTTGCTTCTTACACTTCTGCTTCTCACTACTATTGTTTGAATCTGGTACATGTGCAAGAACGAAAGAAAAAAAGCTAAGTACTGCCACACTGCAGCTGCAGTTCATAGCTGGATTTTGCTGGAGGGAATGGAATACACTTATGATTATAAGGATAACTTTGAGAAGTTACATATCAATCAGTGGCTGTGGAATCGTCAGAGATGGAAGAACAATGGATTGGCTCATAGGAGGAGGATCCCAAGCATGTGACAACTGTTATTTATTTGTTTTGGTTTTGTCAGTGTATGTACTTTAATTTGGAAATGTTGGGAATGATGAGAAAATTGCAGCTTGTCAATAGATAAATATTGAATGCATAAATAAGTAAAAGAATATGTTATATGATATGTATATACATTAAACATACATACATATTATTTTTTTTTTTTTTTACAATAAAATACATATATACAAATACACATACATATACATACATATACATATGTATATAAACATAATTTACAGGTATCTAGCATATATACAGTATTATACATATAATACCACACACACACCACACACTCACAATCTCACTCTCACTCTAATCTCCACTCTCTCACACACACACAACACACAACACACACACACACAAACCACACACACACACACACACACACCCACAAACACACACACACACACAACACACACACACACATATATATTGTGTGTGTATATAGATATAATATACACACATATAATATGTGTGTGGTGTCGTGTGTGTGTGTGTGGTTTTGTGTGTTGTGTGTGTGTGTGTGTAGGTGTGTGTGTGTGTGTGTGCTCCACTGTCGTCGTGTGTGTGTGTGTGTGTGTGAGAGAGTGAGAGGAGAGTGGAGTGAGAGTGTGAGTGGTGTGTGTGTGTGTATGTATATGTATATACATGTATATATCAAGAACATAAATATGTTTATATAACATTATGTATTGTATGTATATGTAGGTGTATGTGATATATTGGTTTTATATGATATATGTATGTATGTGTATATGTAAACATATATCTATATACAATTCTTTTACTATTTATTCATTCAAATATTTATCTATGATCAAGCTGCAATTTCCATCTAGTCCCAACATTTCCAAATAAAAGTACATACACTGACAAAACCAAAAACCAAATAAATAAAACAGTTCACCTGCTTTGGATTCCTCCTCCTATGAAGCCAATAATGTTCTTCCCATCTCTGGACATATCCACAGCACTGATGTATGTAACTTCTCAGAAGTTATCCTTATAAATCACTCAAGTTTATTTTCCATTCACTCCGGCAAAATCACAGCTATGAATTGCAGTTGCAAGGTGGAAGTTACTTAGCTTTTTTTTCTTTCTTCATTGCACATGTACAAATTTCAAACAGAGTAGTGAAAGCAGAAGTGTGAAAGAAGCTAAAAAACTACCAAGTAAGAATAAGATCTGTAGCAATTCTAGAGTGTGTTGGGCTTTTGTTACATGAATCAACCCACACCTGAAAATTTTGTTTTCAAAATAGTACATCTCCTTTCCTTTAGCGTCAATTTTTCTTGTAATTTCCATCTCGTTTGACTCATGTACATAGGCATGACAAAGCTTTTTAATTGCTCTGTCAAGGAGCACAATTGCAACTGTTAAAAGTGTGATACTAGTGATCATCTCAACATTGACAGCGTCTTTGGAAAAAAAAGAAAAAAAAAGAAAAATAGTTATATTACACCACTAAGTACAAAGACAATGTACTATAGTTATAGGTGATAAATCCCATGTAATCAACAACGATCTTATAAATTGCCTGCTATCACAAAAAATAAAACTCCTGTCTTTTTTTTTTCTGAATACCATTAAAAAATTGTTACTGGACCAATATCCTGGAAGCAACAGATACAGGTGGGTGGCTGATATCTCTATGGGCAAAGTACTTCTCTTTTTAAAACCTCTTCTCCAAGGCTAAGAAAATTTGTACCATCTACTGCATAAAACTCCTCTTTGTGACTCCTCAACATATATATATACTAAAAGGAGACCACATTAAAAATATAAATATACAGTAGCTGAAGAAAAACAAACAAAAAATGTAAGATTCAATTATTCGAGATATATTCAATACATTTTCACCACCATGCCCTCCCTCCGCTTCCCCCCCTCCTCCCTCCCCTTCCTCCTCCATAGCTATCAGAGCCGTGATAACCCCGTGCCGAGGGACGTATGGAGGCGTGCCCCGGTGGAAGTCACCATGGTGCCCACCCGCCTGTGAGTTGAAACCCTCGGCCTTGCCCCGGGGGGAATGAAAAGCAGGCCCTCCTCGCCCTCTTCCCCTCTGTGTTGTGGGGAACTACCATAAAACTCCCCTCTACTTTGGTATGAATTAAACCCACTACCTGTAGTTCCCCCATAAATGCCCACCCCGACTATGATTTGAGCCCTCAAAATTTCCTTTACTCTGTCCTCTGCTGTTGAATTCTTGGTCTAAGCTTTTCATCACATCTATACATTGTTATCTCCTAGTCCGATTTTTGGGGGGGACTGAGTTAATTCCAGATCTCCGTTTCCCCTTCCCCACTCTTGGTCTTTCTTTGTGTCACTTCCACCACTCGTAGCTATGACTGTTGGAATATACTCTTCACCTTGGGGCTCATCATCAGCCTCCTCCTGGCAAAACTCCCCATACCAGTCCCTGCCCCCCATATCCGCGTCACACTTTTATCCTCACTAACACTACCCATTTGATCCACCTTCTGAGTTCTCGCGTTAGTAACTGGTAGAGGATTTACATCTTTGTTCTGATGCACTCATCTTTCGATACTTTTATCCTCTTCTCACTCTTTACAGGACCTGTACTATCCAGTACAGAGGTTATTGTATTCACACCAAACGCTCAGAATTAGCACTATTCACAACTGGCTTGGCTTTGTCTCAGAAAACTTATAGCTCGAACGTTCCTTTTTCACTTCATTTCACTATTGTTTTCTTAGAGGAACTGTTCTTAACAGATTCTTTGTTAACTTTTGTTCCTTTACGTCACCTTCTTTTCTACTATTAGCACCCTCCTTCCCAGACTCGATCATGATGTCCATGTTCATGTCTGAAATCAGAGGGCACTGATGTCCATGTCAGAACCTGAATCTGCATTGTTTGCTTCAATCCCGACTTCTTCAACTCTAAATCTTGGTCGTCTCCTGGGGCAAAACAAAGACTGTATTGAGGGAAGATGGGTGGGCCACACTAGAATCTCATGTGGGGTCTGACAGTGAGCTGTAATCATTAGCAACGGTACAAAAAAAAAAAAATTCCCAATATCAGCCTCCTCGTGGCTTATGCTAACAAGTTTGTTCTATGATCATATCCTCCCATTCTGATACTAATTCTCTCAAGTTGCTCCTGGCAGGACCACAAAAATGCGGGAGTTAGTGGATGGGGGGTGCGAGAGTGCCACTATATCTTTCTATAGGGTGGTGAGAGGAAGGTGTGTCTGAATGTAAAGCTTCAAGCTCGTCATTGACCAGGAGGTTCTCACCAATTGCGATCATTCAGCATCATCTTCATTCAGGTCCCCTGAGTTGGCCATATTGAGTCATTAAGTCAGACAATCCTCCACTGTAGATTTCTGGGTCATTTCATAGTCACTTCCTGGGTCCACACAAACCATCATTTCTGGGGTGGGGGAGGTGGAGGAGGTGGAGGAACCCAGACCGGAGGTGTTTCATAGGGAGGAATAGGGCGGAGGCTGATCAATGTAGGTGTGGGAGTAAAGGATGGCTTGCGTGGTTGTCTCTGGGGGGATAGGTATCCCTGAGGATAATGTGATTTGGTGTGAAGGGCTCGAGTTGTGAAGGGGCCAGGCACAGTATGGGGAAGGGGAATCGCGGATGGGGGGGGATTGTCTCTGGGGGCAGCGGAATGGAAAGGCATTGGGGGTGGACGGGTCAGATCAGGAATGGCTGACGTGACGTAGGCGTGGAAGGGGCTTTGGCATGTCATACGCAGGGTCACAGGGGAGGTGGCCATTGCTACTCCCACCCCCACCACCACTCTGACGCTTAGACTATGCTTTTCCAAATGTGTCAAGGAGCCTCAGCTGACACTCATTGGTTTGAGGTTCCTGAAAAATGTATGTATGAACATCACAAGTTCTGGAGCAGGTTGGAAAGAAAGAAAGGAGAGATGCAGATTATTAACAGTACAGCAGATTTAGTCGGTACAAATTATCCATTATGTAGTTAAAAAATACACAATAATATGATTTTTTTTTTTCCCCAAAAAAAATCATTAATCTGTAATGCACATTATAACATATTTTATGAACTGAACTGATAAAATTCATTTCGAATACCAAAGCCAAAAGTAATACCCCTATACACAACAAGAAATAAACTCCCACCTTGGAGGCTGAATGGGAGAGTCGTATGAGCTGGCAGGTGTGTGGAATATTCTCGATTCCTTGGCTTGTGCGAATATTCCCGGTCAGACCCCCCATTGTCCCAGCGGCTGCTCCTGTACGAATCCCCGCAACCCTCGTCGCGGGAATCTCTGGAATCCCCGAGGACCGAGACTCCTGTGCTCCCTTGCATAGTCCCTCCGTGTGCTCCCTCTCGATCCCAGCTCTCATGTTTTTTTTTGTTTTTTGACCCATGGACATCTATTGCTTCCCTCCGCTCATCCGTGTACCTTGAGGTCTCTTGCCGTCCCACGTTCCATGGGTGTCCTTGGAGTTTGGCCACTTCCCAAATTTCTATGCTGTCACTGCCTCATGGTGGCCGTCTTTGATCACCTGAACCTCCTTTACCTCCATGCTGGACGAAAGACTTCGACTGAGACTTTTTTCCGCCTTTTCATCCTTCCGAGAGCAGAGATACGACGCCTAAGGTCTCCAGCGACCCTACCCAGTGCACCCTGGCCCGCCTAAGCACAAATTTGAGGAATTCAAAAGGAATCCATGGCTGAAGAAAAAGAAATTGGTTTAGCTCCAGCTTATAAAAAAAAATATTCATATATATGTGGAATTCACGAGGGGCAGCCATCAGAGACGATATTAAATGACATGAAAATCACAACTGGAAATTTGTGCACAACTTATGCTGCAAAAACTCTAGTTCCAACTTAAATCTTCGAACTTAAAAGTTTTAAATGCCATCAGTATTGAAATTTAAAACAAAGCCAATAGATTATAAAAAGGTATGTTACCCACAGAACAAACAATGCAAAATTAGAGAAACGATACGGCACTTGGAAACAGATAAAAAAAGGAAAAAATAACAGGTACTAGAGAAAGTAAGCAAATGAAAAAAAGAGATGGCCAACTTCTAGAACTTCAAGTGCAGACTTATAATTATCTCTAAATTACATTATCACTGTTTTACCGTTTACTCAAAGACTCCTTTGACTTGGACAATTGTGAGTTTACATTACACAGAAAAAAACACTAAATTTTTTTTCTTTTTTTTTTTTTTTTAAAAAAGGTATATTTTGACCTCCATAGAACACAGGCTAAAACATTCTACCAACCGAAGACGCTGATCAGGAAGTGACAAATTTTCATCATCACTGTGCTCGGGCGAGGGGGCATCAACAGTGGGGACGGACAGGGCTGGCCTCAGGAAAGTCTTCATTTTTCTGCAAAACTTTGTTTTCAGAGTCTTGACACGGTTACCAAACTTCTTGTATGCCTGCAAAAAGGAGAGAAAACACAAGAAACCTTCCTCTATACTTAAAATCAAATAAATCTCTCCATATCCAGTAAATTATGATAGTAATGATATGATGATGATAATATGAAAAAGAAAACAACGTGAGTATAAAGATCTGCCTAACATTCAAAGCAACATAAACAACGTAACATAAAATGAGGATAAATAGGATGACAAAACAAACAACACAATAACAATGATGGGCACAATAAGCCAATCCGTATACAATTAACATGGACGGCTGCATCTGTGCACCTCTGACCCAATTTCTATACAACTGTAAAAACACAATGAATTTCGAATAAGACACAGAGGGCCTACTTTCTAACTTACATCTTATAGGTAGTACACAGTGTGAAAGGATGAGTTGGTTGCACTGAAGTTGAAAACAAAATGCAACTAGTGTGTTATCAAACCCTTAAAACAACAACACAAAATACTAAAGGGCAACAGGCACCAGTCCCTTTTAACACCGAGAATTAAAAGTATCTGCAACAGTTACGTGGCCTCTGCAAAGAGTAAAAAAAACAGGAAACGGCACTTTACATTAGCTACAATCTTGGCGTCACCACGCTGGTCTCATAGAAGATTCTGCCTGCTCCAAGAGTGTCACAACCGGGTCTCTCATCAATCTCCTTCTGCACCGAGCCCATTAGCACTCAGAGGGCAATCACCGCTTCCTCAAACTCCTCATTCGCTCAGGCTTGTGCCCCGTTCTGTCAAGTGACACGGTTTCATAAAATAATTTTCTCTTTTAATGCCTGGTGAAAAAAACAAATATTTAAACAAAAATTGAAAAGGGAAAGCGGGCAGGTGGGGGAGAAACACATTAAGAATATGTTTAATATATAAAATATCACATTTACATTTAAATATATAAAGAATGAATATGATATGTTTGGTGCATGTGTGTGTGATTGTGTGTGTGATTTTTGTGTGTGATTTTGTGGTGTATATGTGATTTTGTGTGTGTGTGTGCTGTGTGTGTGTGTGTGTGTGTGTGTGTGTGTGTGTGTGTGTGTGTGTGGGGTGTGGGTGTGTGGTGTGTGGGTGTGGGAGGGGAGGAGGGAGGGAGGGCGGGAGGGAGGGAGGGAGGGAGGGAGGGAGGGAGGGAGGGAGGGAGGGAGGAGGGAGGGAGGGAGGGAAGGGAGGGAGGAAGAGGGAGGAGAGAGAGAGAGAGACGAGAGAGAGAGAGAGAGAGAGAGAGAGAGAGAGAGAGGAGAGGAGAGTAGAGAGGAGGAGATGAAGACGAGAGAGGAGGGACGGAGGAGAGAGAGAGAGAGAGAGACAGAGAGAGAGAGAGAGAGAGAGGAGAGAGAGAGAGAGAGAGAGAGACGCATACAGAAAGAGAGAGAGAGAGAGAGAGAGAGAGAGAGACGAGAGAGAGAGAGAGAGAGAGCATATGACAGAGAGAGAGAGAGAGCGTGGAGAGAGAGAGAGAGAGAGAGAGAGAGAGAGAGAGAGCATGAGAGAGAGAGAGAGAGCATGACAGAGAAAGAGAGAGAGCATGACAGAAAGAGAGAGAGGAGCATGACCGAGAGAGAGGAGAGAGAGATGAGCATGACAGAGAGATGAGGAGAGAGAGCAGACAGAGAGAGAGAGAGCGAGCATGACAGAGAGAGAGAGAGAGGAGAGACGAGAGAGACAGAGAGAGAGAGAAGAGAGAGAGAGACGATGAGAGAGAGCGAGAGAGAGAAGATGAGAGGAGGAGAGATGAGAGAGAAGAGAGAGCGATGAGGAGAGAGAGAATGAGAGAGAGAGAGAGAGAAGGAGAGAGAAAGGAGAGAGGAGAGAAGGAGAGAGAGACAGCGAGACAGAGACAGAGAGACAGATGGACAGATAGACAGAGAGACCAGAGACAGAGAGAAGAGAACAGGAGACAGAGAGACAGAGAGAGAGAGGAGACAGAGAGAGTAGAGAGAGAGAGAGAGCATGACAGAGAGAGGAGAGCCATTGAAAGAGAGAGAGAGACATGAAGAGAGAGAGAGCATGAAGAGAGAAGAGCGAAATGACAGAGAGGAGAGAGGATGAGAGGAGAGAGAGAGAGAGAGAGAAGAGAGAGAGCGATAGAGAGAGACGACGAGAGAGGATAGAGAGGGACAGAGAGAGAGAAAGAGCATGACAGAGAGAGAGAAAGAGCATGTTACAGCTGCTCGAGTCAAAGAGCATGACAGAGAGAGATAAAGACGAGAGAGAGAGAGAGATGAGAGAGAGAGAGAGAGAGAGAGAGAGTAGAGCGGGAGCTAGAGCGTGAGTCTAGATATGCGCGCGATGAGAGCTCTGAGGCTCGATCGAGTATTTTCGTGAGTGAGAAGGGTTTTTCGGTAGGAGAGAAAAAGAGGGAGGGAGCGAGCTGGGAGGATGGGAGAGAGATGGGAAGGAGGGAGAGAGATGGGAGGGAGGGAGAGAGATGGGAGGGAGGGAGAGAGATGGGAGGGAGGGTGAGAGATGGGAGGGAAGGAGGGAGGGGGGGAGAGACAAAAGAGAGTGAGAGAGAGAGAGAGAGAGAGAGAGAGAGAGAGACAGACAGACAGACAGACAGAGAGAAAGAAAGAGAGAAAGTGAGAGGTTATGGATAGATACATATGTATATGCATGTAAAAGCATATATGTATATATTTACAATATACCCAATGGAACTGCTTCAAAAACTACCTATACATTACTTCCTTGCTAATAATTATGTTCATTTTATTAGCAGTAACACCAATAAATCATATACTGACAGTGATGACAAAAACCCTCTAAACAAATATAAATGCCTGTTTGCAAAGGTTAGCTTCTCTAAAATTCTTATAGCAATTGTTTCTTAAATATGACAAATGATTTACCACCAAAATAGTTGGGAACATGCAATCGTTAGTAGTTTTTCTGATTCGAAATCAACAGCCTAGACTTATTTAATGCATTTCCTTGGGAATTATTAGCTCAGTGCATAAACGATAAGAAAGAGACAGATAGATAGATAGATAGATAAGTAGGAAGGATATAGACACACAGATAGATAGACAGATAAGGAGATAGACAGCTAACAGAAGGGCAGACAGACAAGGTAGACAATACTATCTACTTATCTTATTAGCTTAGCACGTTCTCAAATCTGAGATGCAATAGCTTCTAGGGGTTGGCTGCCACTCCCCCCCCCCCCCCCCCAGGTGTAGATATCCAAATAAGGTTGGGAAACGATTCAAACAAAATCTTTCTAACACAAATTCTGACCAAGCATGCGGAGTTCTAACAATTTCAAGTGAAGTTTTTGCGAGTCCAAAGATGTTTTCTTAAAGACCAATTGCCTGAATGTACATCTAAGTAAACGTTTTCTTAATTTAAACTTTCATCTACAACATGAGCATAAGTAATCACTCTGGTTTTGTAAAATCATATCTGCAACCTTGAAATTAATTAAGTTTTCTTTATCATCTACATACTATTTCTCACTTCATCTGTGGTGGTATTACATAGAAATTGTAAAGGGGGAGGGAAGGGAAGGGGGGGGGGTGACAAGGATGTTTAAAATTCTTTAAGGGAGGGAGGGAACAGATTGAAATACATTGAGAACCACTGTATAAACATAGAGACAGACAGACTAACAAATAAACTTATACATTACACCAAATAAACATTATAGAATGATATAGTATATAGATATAATATATATATATACTATAAATATATATATATGTTAGATAATAGAATAGTATATATACATACATATATATACATAGTATACATACACTATAATGATAATGATACTGTATATCCATATATACCATATACATGCATTGTATATACATATATATAAATAGTTATACATACATATGCAGAGATACCTAGACAGATGGACAGCAGAGAGAGAGAGAGAGAGAGATATAGATAGAGAAGAGAGAGAGATAGAGAGAGAGGAGAAGAGGTAGAGAGAGGGACAGGGGGAGAGAGATGGGGCAGAGGGATTGGAGAGAGGGGGAGAGAGGGGATAGAAGAGAGAGGAGAGAGAGATAGATAGAGAGTAGAATAGAGAGAAGATAGAGATATGAGAGAGACATCGAGAGAGAGATAGACAGGAGATAGAGTGAGATAGAGAGAGAGAGAGAGAGAGAGAGAGAGAGAGAGAGATAGATATGCAATATGCATTCAAAGATGTACGACAATGGGATACATATGACCGGTTAGAGGCTATATACATAGAGAGAGAAGAGGAGTACAGTATAAAGACAGAGACGATAGAGAGATCAGAGAGAGACAGAGATAGAGACAGAGAGAAGAGAGATCAGAGAGAGACAGAGAGAGACAGAGAGATGGACAGAGAGAGAGTACATGAGAGAGACAGGAGATGATAGTACAGAGATAGAATGTAGAGAGAGAATAGTAGAAGAGAGAGACAGAGGAGAGAGAGAGAATAGAGAGAGCGACCAAAAGAGAGAGAGGAGAGAAGAGCCAGAGAGAAGAGAGAAGAAGAAAAGAATGGACAGAGAGAGACAGGACAGAGAGCGGAGACAGACACAGAGCAGAGAGATACAGAGAAATAGACCAGAGACAGAGATGAGAAAGAGAGAGGACCAGAGACAGAGAAGACCAGAGAGAGTATACAGAGAGAGAGACAGAGTACAGAGAGAAGAGAGACAGGAGGCAGAGAGATAAGATGACAGAGAGAGGACACTATGAAGACAGAGAGAGAGAAGAAAACAGAGAGAGACAGTAGAGATGAGACAGAAACATGGGGAGAGAGAAGAGAGAGACAGAGACAGAAACAGAGAGAGACAGGAAGAGCAGAGAACAGAAAACAGAGAGAGACAGAGACAAGAGACAGAGGAAGATACCGAGAAGAGAGACAGATAGAGCGCAGAGACAGAGGGGAGCACCAGATACAGAGAGAGTACAGAGACATACAGGACATAGAGGAGACAGAGACAGACACGAGACAGAGACATACATAGACAGAGACAGACAGATTACATGACAGACAGAGTCAGTAATACGATACATATAACAGAGCAAACAGAGACATAGATATACATGTATACATATAGAAACATCGATATACATAGCTATACATATAGCATTAGTATGATACAAGACAATATAGTATCATATACACGATATGATACATAGACAATAATAGATTATACATATAAAGTATACTATATATGAACCAAATATTATACACCGAGAAATATTATACATAATACATACTACATATATATACATATACATAACATACATACAATTTATATATACATACATATATATATTATAGATATACATATATAGAGATATACGTATATAGAACATATACAAGATATATAGATATAATAATACATATACATATCCATTATACATATACAATATAGATATATATCTAATATAATATAATATACTATCGTATATATATTATTATGTATGATGTGTGTGTGTGTGCATGCCTGGCAGTGGGCCCACGATATCGCAACACACACACACAAACACACAACCACTATCTACCTATCTTTATAGATGGTAAACAGATAGAACATCTGATAACAGACTGCGTGGATAAAGGGATAGCAGATAGATAAATGACAAATAGGTGGGTAGGTGGGGGGTGGTGAGTATGGTAGTTAGTAGGTAGGTAGGTGTAGGTAGTAGCTAGGTAGGTAGGGAGGGAGGTAGGTAGGTAGGGTAGGTAGGTAAGTAGATAGGTAGGTAGGTAGGTAGGTAGGTAGGTAGGTAGGTATGTAGGTAGGTAGGTAGGTAGGTAGGTAAGTAGGTAGGTAGACTGAAAGAAAGGGAGAGAGGCAGGAGGCAGGAAGGAAGGAAGGAAGGAAGGAAGGAAGGAAGGAAGGAAGGAAGGAAGGAAGGAAGGAAGGAAGGAAGGAAGGAAGGTAGGAAGGAAGGGAGGGAGGAGGGAAGGAAGAAATAGAGGTAGGTAGAGAAGTAGAGAAGTAGATTGGTAGAGATATGTTTTGAAAATAATAATAGGTGTAATTTACACATGTACAACTTGGTCAATACTCAATCCATATATTAAAATACTTTTCCACTGTACTTGAAAATGCTTAGTGTAGCCAGCCAATGAGTGTTTAATGGATAGACAAAGCTCTGGAATCGAGTTTGACGGATAGCTAATGATCTCCTATCATAAATCCACATTGGTATCCAAAGCCTTTATATATATATATATATATATATTATATATTATATATATATATATATATATATATATATATATATATAATATATATATATATAATATATATATATATATATATATATATATATATATATATATATATAATATTATATACTATATATATAAAATGCCTACAAAAATTGAGTCTGGCCCAGCAGTATGGGGTGTAAAAATAACCACAATTCAATGTCCCTCCTTTTTTGCCCAGTTTTTGCCCAGTGTGAGAAGCCTATGTACTATACTATGTTAGAATAGGTTATGATTAGGTTAGGAGTAGCTTGGCCAGTTTAAGTAAAACTAAACAAGCCTAGACTACAGTACTACGCTAAGCTAGGCTGAGGTAGGATCAGCTTGGTTAGACAGGATTAAACTAATCCCTGAAGTTTTTACAGAAGCTTAAAATTCTAGTTATTGGTCACCGGGCACCATTAATCAGAGCCAGACTTCTCTATCAATGAGCAAGCATGAGAGGAAAATGGAGAAAAGCTGAAAGACGCAAAGACAAAACGGCAGTAAGTAACCCAATGCCTAATGCCTATGATCATAAGCCCCCACAAATAAAGCCTTAACCTAAGTCAGACTTGCTAGACTTAATATGACTGATCTATGTTGGGTAAGGCTATGCTAAGTTATGCTCACCGCTCTGTTTAAGCACAGCAAAGAATTCAATTATGTTTTGTTAGGTTTACTGAAACAAGAGAAGATTAGGCTAGGCTAATCTAAATTAACACTATCCAGCCTACACCAGGCCAAGATAGGTGAAGATAGTTTAGGGTAGATTTACTTTTGTAATAGCCTAGCAGCTGCCCTTTCAAATTTTGCACAATGTTTATTTAAAATTATATACATAAAATAAAGCAAACTTTCAAGAAACTATTACATAATTATAGAGAA
>NC_051392.1:40005397-40007897 GCF_015228065.2 Penaeus monodon
ACTGTACGAATGCTCAGCTTACAAGTAGCTCACCCATCAGAGTAGCTACTCATGTATACCTAATGCCTGTATTTTCACTCATGTGATTGACGTAATGTAACAGGATCCATTGGGTTGAAAATATGTGTCCTGATTTTTTTTTTTTTTTTTTTTTTTTTATTGTATCTAGCCTTCTCTTGTATTCTAAGATACTTAGGTGAATGTGCTGATTTTAATGGGTACTGCATGGGTTGAATTAGAATATTGTTGCAGGTCAGTATGATTATTTTCTGATGTCTACCCTGTTAGATCCAGGTGCCTTGTAGCCCACACATGGCCCATAATCTGGGTATTAGGCCAGCTTGAATAGTGACTTTCCTGGGTCTGTGGCTTGTAGGCCTGGCCCACATGAACACCCATGTGTGGTATCAAGCTTCCTTGTCTCCCATACAGTGCAGTGTTATCTATGTTTTTAGCTTTTTACTCATTTTCCACTGTGTATTTGTCTTTTGATATGCTGTATCCAGATGGGAATAGACTGCTTTCCTTACACAAACTCAGTGTCATCTTTCTGGGTAATTGACAACTCTGTGCAATAACAGTGATAAAAAGTAATATTTTGTTGTTTGTGTTAGTTTTTAATAAATTCATTTTAAATTTCCTGTAGCACACCCTGTGCTGCTGGTTACAGTGGGTGGGAATAGGATCCTGAGCATTAAAATATTGTCCTGTTTGTTCCCCCATGTTTACTAGTGGAAAAATTGCAAGTGGCCCTGAGTCAGATCTTTCTCCACTCACTGCGAGTCATTCCTGTTACCCTGGCCTTCAGCTGAATTTTTCCTGATGGCATATTCTTGTCATCCTGGCCCATAGCCAGATTTCTCCAGGACAGCATATTCGTGTCACCCAAGCCTCTGCCAAATTTTTTCATGATGCGATAGTCACATTTACTGGATCCAAGGGATTAAGGAAGGTCTGTGCATTGGTTCAGCATATTTATGTAGAACTCGGTAATCAGTCATTAATTTGTTATTGAACTTGAGTCCATATGGTGGGTGTTTATAATGCTGTTAAGATGAGTTATATTTGAGTTATTCAGCTGGTGAGGCAGTATTTAGATATTTGTCGTGTTTCTTTATATTTCATTCATCATGGCTGAAAAAAAGAAAAGAAAAAAATTGTGTCTGAAGCTTGAAAATAACTAAAGGGCCTTTTTTTTTTGCTGGTTCGGTTCATTCTTGCAAAAGTTTAGAGGTGAAATCAGAAGGTGACTAGAATATGATCTTATTTTGATAACTTGGTGGTACAGAGTTGATAATATGTTAGGACCTGGTTTCCTCTTTCATTTATGAACACAATGCAGTTTGCCTTCATGCTGTATGCACCTTGCTTCCTTTGTGTTTCATTTAGTTATTGCCTGTTTGTATCTGAAATTTTTTTTCCGTGTATATTCAGATTTTTTAATTGTAAAGTGTGAGATATGAAGAGTCTGTCTGTACATATGATCTGTGCATGCAGTTGTGCCTTATGTAGCTTGATCAGTTTTCTTTTAAGTGTACACCAGTGTTTTGGTTTGTTGTATGCTGTGTGAATCCTTCTCTTAATTATGTAATAGTTTCTTGAAAGTTTGCTTTGTTTTATTATATAATTTTAAATAAACATTGTGCAAAATTTGAAAGGGCAGCTGCTAGGCTATTACAAAAGTAAATCTACCCTAACTATTTTTCACTTTTTGGCCTGTGTAGGCTGATAGTGTTAATTTAGATTAGCCTAGCCTAATCTTCTCTTGTTTCAGTAAACCTAACAAAACATAATTGAATTCTTTGCTGTGCTTAAACAGAGCCGGTGAGCATAACTTAGCATAGCCTTACCCAACATAGATCAGTCATATTAAGCCTAGCAAGTCTGACTTAGGTTAAGGCTTTATTTGTGGGGGCTTATGATCATAGGCATTAGACATTGGGTACTAGACATGCCGTTTTGGACTTTTGCTTCTTCAGCTTTTCTCCATTTTCCTCGTCATGCTTGCTCAGTGATAGAGAAGGTCTGGCTCTGATTAATGGTGCCCGGTGACCAATAACTAGAATTTTAAGCTTTCTGTAAAAACTTCAGGGATTAGTTTAATCCTGTCTAACCAAGCTGATCCTACCTCAGCCTAGCTTAGCGTAGTACTGTAGTCTAGGCTTGTTTAGTTTTACTTAAACTGGCCAAGTTACTCCTAAAACCTGACATAACCTATTTTTAAATAGTTATAAGTCCCATAGGCTTTCTCACACTGGGCAAAAAAGGAGGGACATTGAATTGTGGTTATTTTTACACGCCATACTGCTGGGCCAGACTCAATTTTTGTAGGCATTATATATATATATATATATATTATATAAATATATATATATTATATATCATATATATATATATTATATAATATAATTTATATATTATATAATATATATTTATAAATATTATAATTATATATAATATATATATTATATATAAAATATATATATATATATATATATAT
>NC_051392.1:40012897-40020533 GCF_015228065.2 Penaeus monodon
AAGGAGTCTTTGAGTAATGGTAGTGATAATGTAATTAAAGATAATTATAAGTCTGCACTTGAAGTTCTAGAAGGTTGGCCATCTCTGTTTCATTTGCTTGACTTTCTCATAGTACCTGTTAGTTTTCCCTTTTTTTATCTGTTTCCAGTGCCGTATCTTTTCTCTTAATTTTGCATTGTTGTTCTGGGTACATACCTTTTTATAATCTATTGCTTTGTTTTAAATTTCTATACTGATGGCATTTAAAACTTTTAAGTTCGAAGATTTAGGTTGGAACTAGAGTTTGCAGCAAAGTTGTGCACAAAAGTTTCCAGTTGTGATTTTCATGTTCATTTAATATCGTCTCTGAGTGGCTGCCCCGTGAATTCACATATATATGAATATTTTTTTTATAAGCTGGAGCTAAACAAATTTCTTTTTCTTCAGCCATGGATTCTTTTTTGAATTCCTCCAAATTTGCTGAGCTGGCCAAGGGTGCACTGGGTGGGGTCGCTGGAGACCTTGAGGCGCGTATCTCTGCTCTCAGGAAGGAGGAAAAGGCGGAAAAGTCTCAGTCGAAGTCTTCGTCCAGCATGGAGGTAAAGGAGGTTCAGGTGATCAAAGACGGCAACCAGAGCAGTGACAGCATAGAAATTTGGGAAGTGGCCAACTCCAAGGAAACCCATGGAACTTGGGACGGCAAAGAGACCTCAAGGGACACGGATGAGCGGAGGGAAGCAATAGATGTCCATGAGGTCCATGAGAGCTGGGATCGAGAGGGAGCACAGCGGAGGGACTATGCAAGGGAGCACAGGAGCTCTCGGTCCTCGAGGGATTCCAGAGATTCCCGTGACGGAGAGGTGCGGGATTCGTACAGGAGCAGCAGCTGGGACCATGGGGGGTCTGACCGGGAATATTCGCACAAGCCAAGGGATCGAGAATATTCCCACACACCTGCCAGCTCATACGACTCTCCCATTCAGCCTCCAAAGGTGGGAGTTATTTCTTGTTGTGTATATGGGGATTGACTTTTGGCTTTGGTATTCGCAATGAATTTTATAAGTTCAGTGTTCAGAAAATATGTTATATTTGCATTACAAGAATTAATGATTTTTTTTTTTATATCATATTATGTGTATGTTTAACTAATAGATGGATAATTTGTACCATACTAAATCTGCCTGTACTGTTAATAATCTGCCATCTCTCCTTTCTTTCTTTTCCAACCTGCTCCAGAACTTGTGATGTTCATACATACATTTTTTCAGGACCTCAAACCAATGAGTGCAGCTGAGCTCCTTGACACATTTGGAAAAGCATATCTAAGCAAGTCAGGTGGTGGTGGGGGGAGTGGGAGTAGCAATGCCACCTCCCCTGTGACACCTGCGTATGACACTGCCAAAGCCCCTTCCACTCCTACGTCACAGTCAGCCATTCCTGATCTGACCCGTCCACCCCCAAGCCTTTCCATTCCGCTGCCCCCAAACAATCCCCCCCCATCCGATTCCCCTTCCCCATATGTGCCTGGCCCCTTCAGCAACTCGAGGCCCTTCACACCAAAATCACATTATCCTCAGGGATACCCTATCCCCCCAGAGACACCACCCAAGCCATCCTTTACTCCCACACCTACAAGTGATCAGCCTCCGCCCTATCCTCCCTATGAAACACCTCCGGTCTGGGTTCCTCCACCTCCTCCACCTCCCCCACCCCCAGAAATGGATGGTTTGGGTGGACCAGGAAGTGACTATGAAATGACCAGAAACTACAGTGGAGGATGGTCTGACTATGACCAATATGCCAACTCAGGGGACCTGAATGAAGATGATGCTGATGATCGCAATTGGGGAGAACCTCCTGGCAATGAAGAGCTTGAAGCTTTACATTCAGACACACCTTCCTCTCCACCACCCTATGAGAAAGGATATAGTGGCACTCTCCACCCCCCTCCACTACCTCCCGCATTTTGTGGTCCTGCCAGGAGCAACTTGAGAGAATTAGTATCAGAAGGGGAGGATAGTGATCATAGAACAAACCTTGTTAGCATAAAGCCACGAGGAGCTGATATGGATTACCGTTGCTATGATTACAGCTCACTGTCAGACCCCACAGGAGAGTCTAGTGTGGCACCCATTCCCTCAATACAGTCTTTGTTTGCCCCAGGAGACGACCAAGATTTTAGAGTGAAGAAGTCGGGATTGAAGCAAAACAATGCAGATTCAGGTTCTGACATGGACATCAGTGCCTCTGATTCAGAAAATGACATGGACATCAGTGATGAGTCTGGGAAGGAGGGTGCTAATAGTAGAAAAGAAGGTGAAGTAAAGGAACAAAAGTTAACAAAAGAATCTGTTAAGAACAGTTCCTCTAAGAAAACAAGTAGTGAAAATGAAGTGAAAAAGGAACGTTCGACTATAAATGTTTCTGGAGACAAAGCCAAGCCAGTTGTGAATAGTGCTAAGTCTGAGGCGGTTGGTGTGAATACAATAACCTCTGTACTGGATAGTACAGGTCCTGTAAAGAGTGAAGAGGAGAAAGTATCGAAAGATGAGTGCATCAAGAACAAAGATGTAAAGCCTCTACCAGTGACTAAAAGAGAATCAGAAGGTGGATCAAATGGTAGTGTTAGTGAGGATAAAGAGTGTGACTCGGATATGGGGGGCAGGGACTGGTATGGGGAGTTTTGCCAGGAGGAGGCTGATGATGAGCCACAAGGTGAAGAGTATATTCCAACAGTCATAGCTAAGAGTGGTGGAAGGGACAGCAAAGAAAGACCCAAGAGTGGGGGAAGGGGAAACGGAGATCGGGATTACTCAGTCAATCGGAACTATGGAGAGAACAATGTGATAGATGTGATGAAAAGCTTAGACCAAGAATTCAACCAGCAGAGAGACAGAGGTAAAGGAAATTTTGAGGGCTCAAATCATAGTCGGGGTGGGCATTATGGGGGAAGCTACAGGGGTAGTGGGTTTAATTCATACCAAAGTAGAGGGGAGTTTTATGGTAGTCCACACAACCAGAGGGGAAGAGGGCGAGGAGGGCCTGCTTTTCATTCCCCCCGGGGCAGAGGCCGAGGGTTCAACTCACAGGCGGGTGGGCACCATGGTGACTTCCACCGTGGCACGCCTCCATACAGTCCCTCGGCACGGGGTTATCACGGCTCTGATAGCTATGGAGGAGGAAGGGGAGGGAGGAGGGGGGGAAGAGGAGGGAGGCAGTGGTGGTGAAAATGTATTGAATATATCTCAGAATAATTGAATCTTACATTTTTTGTTTGTTTTTCATTCAGCTACTGTATATTTATATGTTAATGTGGTCTCCTTTATTATATATATATGTTGAGGAGTCCACAAAGAGGAGTGTTATGCAGTAGATGGTACAAATTTTCTTAGCCTTGGAGAAGAGTTTAAAAAGAGAAGTACTTTGCCCATAGAGATATAAGCCACCCACCTGTACTGTTGCTTCCAGGATATTGTCAGTAACAATTTTTAAATGGTATTCAGAAAAAAAAAAGACAGGAGTTTTATTTTTTGTGATAGAAGGCAATTTATAAGATCTTTGTTGATTACATGGTATTTTCACCTATACTAATAGTACATTGTCTTTGTACTTAGTGTGTAAGATAACTATTTTTCTTTTTTTCTTTTTTTTTCCAAAGACCTGTCAATGTTGAAGATGATCACTAGTATAAACTTTTAACAGTTGCAATTGTGCTCATTGACAGAGCAATTAAAAAGCCTTTTGTCATGCCTATGTACATGAGTTCAAACGAGATGGAAATAAAAGAAAAATGACGCTAAAGGAAAGGAAGATGTATATTTTGAAAACAAAAATTTTGCTTTTTTTGATTTCATGTACAAAAGCCCAACACACTCTAAATTGCTACAGATCTTATGCTTACTTGTAGTTTAGCTTCTTCACACTTCTGCTTTCACTACTCTTGTTTGAAATCTGTACATGTGCAAGAAAGAAAGAAAAAAAAGCTAAGTACTGCCACACTTGCAAGCTGCAGTTCATAGCTGTGATTTTGCTGGAGGTGAATGGAAAATACACTTAGTGATTTATAAGGATAACTTCTGAGAAGTTACATATCAATCAGTGCTGTGGATATGTCAGAGATGGGAAGAACATTTATTGGCTCATAGGAGGAGGATCCCAAAGCATGTGAACTGTTTATTTATTTGTTTTGGTTTTGTCAGTGTATGTACTTTTAATTTGGAAATGTTGGGAATAGATGGAAAATTGGCAGCTTGATCAATAGATAAATATTGTGAATGAATAAATAAGTAAAAGAATATGTATATATGTATATGTATATACATATACACATACATACATATATACATATAAATACATATATACACATACACATACATATACATACATATACATATGTATATAAACATATTTACATGTATATATGCATATATACATGTATATACATATACATACACACACACACACACACTCACACTCTCACTCTCACTCCACTCTCACTCTCTCACACACACACACACACACACACACACACACACACACACACACCACACACACACACACACACATAATAGAGAGTGTGTGTGTGTGTGTATATATATATATATATATATATATATATATATATATATATATATATATTTTATATATTATATATATATATATATATATATATATATATATATATATATATATATATATACATATACATATACATATATACATACATGTGCATATACATGTACATATATACCTGCATATATATACATACTTATATACATGTATATATACACTATACATGTGTTTATACATATATAAATGTATATGTGGATGTTCATATACACATACATATGCATATATACATATACACATATATGTATATACACATATATGTGTGTATATAAATATGTATATATATGTAAATAAACATGTATATATGTTTAAGTATTTATGTCTATATATGTATATATATGTGTATATATGTATATATATGTATATAGTATATATATATGCATATATAAGTATATATCTATGGATATGTATGTATATATGTGTATATATATTATGTACACATACACATGTGTATATGTATATAAATGTGTATATAGATTTGTATTACATATATAAATACACATATACATGTACATATGCAGGTGTGCATACACACTCTCTCTCTCTCTCTCTCTCTCTCTCTGTCTCACCACACACACACACACACACACACACACACACACACACACACACACACACACACACACACACACACACACACACACACACACACACACACACTGTCTCTCACTCTCACTCTCACTCTCACTCTCACTCTCACTCTCACTCTCTCTCTCTCTCTCTCTCTCTCTCTCTCTCTCTCTCTCTCTCTCTCTCACTCACTCACTCACTCACTCACTCACTCACTCACTCACTCTCTCTCTCACTCTCTCACTCTCCCACATGCACACCCAGTCCCCCCCCACACACACACCTCATACATCATGTCTATCAGTTAGCACAAAACCAATAGAACTGAGATGTGAGTGTACCAATTTGTAATTAATGGTTTTGATGAATTTTAGATCAGGAAGTAAACATGCCTTTCAGCAGTGTTATTTATTTGTTTATTTATTTTATCCAAGTGCCCCATTGTGTATCACAAAGAATTGATGCTTTTACAAGAAAGTTCCATAGGTGATTGTTTTGAAGACTGTATCACATAAAGGTTAAACCCAAGTAATGCATTAGGCTGTAGGGTTAGTGTGTAAGCCAAAAACTGTAGCTCTGTGGACTCTGAATGGGCCATCCTGTGGCTAATAAATCTGATGGGTGTAACCTCTGTCTCGACCCTCTTCATTATTCTCTTTTCTCGTGTGTGATTTTGCTTGTTATTTTTTCCAGAATTTTTTTTTTTTATTATTATTTTATTATTTTTTCCTCCCCTATTTGCAAAATGTTTTTTTGTGTGTGTATGCTTATGAAGATTTTTTTTTTTTTTTTTTTTTTTTTCCCTGTTTTTTCTTTTATTATTTTTTTAATTGTGTAATATAGTTGGCCAAAGTGAGTGTGCATGTCCTGCAAGCTCTGTAAGAAGACGGTACTGCAGAAGCGTAAGAGGTTGTTTTACAGGGTTAATTTTCTTTTATATATGGCCATTATTGGCATATATATGTGATAGATGAGGCAACAAGAATTCTCATACACAAGTTGTATATTTTCCTGTATAAATCAATTTGCAGCTGACAATGCTTGATAAAAATTCTTTTGAGAGTAGATTCCATGAGACTGGAATATGTTAGTCAGTAAAAGTTTCTTACCGAGCAGAAGTAATGTTCTCCAAGACTGACCGAAGTAGTGGATTTGTCACGGGTTAGCAGTGAGGATTTTATCTATTACTATGCTGATGCTGTGTGGTCTAAGGCCCCTGTGTCGTGAGAGGATCCAGAGGAAAAATGCGTTGACTTTTATATCAATGCATTTTGGCAATAAATGTTTGAGCCTCGCTAAGTTTTTTCCCCCATTTCTCCCTGCAGGTGTGCATGAGAAATAGTTATGGAGGGGAATCTTTAACATGTCAGAGATGAAGCTTCAGGAAATGCACAGTGGCCATTATCGTTCTCTCTTTTTTTTTTCAAGGTGTGACAATGAAAATTTAATTTGTTTCTCAGTTATAGAAAGATACAATGGAAAATGGATAATTAGGAATGAGGGGGTATGTAGTCAGTGTACATATTTGTTATTATTATTATTGTTATTGTTATTATTATATTTTTTGTTATTATTATTATTATTGTTATTATTATTATTGTTATTATTGTTGTTATTGTTGTTTTTTATTGTTATTATTATTATTATTATTATTATTATTATTATTATTATTATTATTATTGTTATCATCGTCACCATCACCGTCATAGTCATCATCGCCATCGCCATCGCTATCGCCATCACAATCATCACCATCCACACCATCATCATTGCTATTATTATTATTATTGTTATTATCATTCTTATTATGCTTTTCATTATTATTTATTATGATTATGATTATGATGATGATTATTATTATTATTTACTATTATTATTTATTATTATTATTATTATTATTATTATTATTATTATTATTATTATTATTATTATTATTATTATTATTATTATTATTATTATTTTTGTATTTTCTATTTGCAGTAGAGAAAAAAGAGTCATATCAATGCGGATGTTTCAAAAAAAAAAAAAAAAAAAAAAAAAAAAAAAAAAAAAAAAAAAAATCAAGAAACTAATGTTTGGGTACACTGAGTGAAGGAGTGAGGTGGTCATCAAAATACTATGGGATAACGAAGTCCCTTTGCATATGAAGAAAGAGAGAGAGAGAGAGTAGTGTGTGTGTGTGTGTGTGTGTGTGTGTGTGTGTGTGTGTGTGTGTGTGTGTGTGTGTGTGTGTGTATGTGTATGTGTATGTGTGTGAGTGTGTGTGTGTGTGTGTGTGTGTGGTGTGTGTTTGTGTGTGTGTGTGGTGTGTGTGTGTGGTGTGTGTGTGTGAGTGGTGTGGTGAGTGGTGTGGTGTGAGGGTGTGTGTGGATGTGTGTGTGAGTGTGTGAGTGATGGTGGGTGTGGTGTGTGGGTGTGGGTGTGGTTGTGTGCGTGTGGTGTGCGTGTGTGTGTTTGA
>NC_051392.1:40020633-40028688 GCF_015228065.2 Penaeus monodon
GGGGAGAGGAGAGGAGGGGGGGGAAAAAAAGGGGGGGGAAGGGAGGGGAGGGGAGAGGAGAGGGGGGGAGGAGAGGAGAGGGGGAGGAGGGGGGGGGAGAGGGAGGAGAGGAGAGGAGAGGGAGGGGGGAGAGGAGAGGGGAAGGGGAAGGGGGGGAGGGAGAGAAGGGGAGAGGGGAGGGGGGGGGGCAGAGGGGGGGGGGGAGGGGAGGGGAGGTAAGGGGGTGAGGCGGGTAAGGAAAGCAAAGAAGAAGGGGAAAAAAGAGGGGGGGGAGGGGGGGGGGGGGAGGAGGTGAAGGAAGGAATGATGGGGAAAGGAAACATAATGGGGGAAAAGGGAAATGGGGGGAAACAACAGGAGGGAGATGAAAGAAAAGGAAATGAGAGGATGGGGAGGGAGGAGAGGGAGAAGAGGAGTGGGAAGAGAGGAGGGAGGGGGAAAGGAAACAAGAGGAGAGAGGGAGGTAGGGGGGAGAGAGAAAGGGAGGAGAGGAGAAAAGAGAGAGGAATGGACTACAGAAACAAGAAATAGAGGACAGATAAAAAGAGGAGAGACAAGGAGAGAGGGAATAGGGGGAAAGGGGAAGAGAAGGGAAAAGGACGGGGAGAAAAGGGGGAGAAAGAGGAGAGGAGGGAGGGGAAAAGGGAAGAGGGGGAAGGAAAAGGGAAGGAAAGGAAATGGGGGGGAAAGGGAAAGGGAGGGGAGAGGGAGAAGAGAAAAAAAGGAAAAAAAGGGAAACAGAATGGAATGGAAGGGGGGGAGGGGAGGGGGGGGAAAGGGAGAAAAAAGGAGGGGAAGGGGGAAAAAAAAAGGAGAGAAGAGAAGGGGGGGGAAAAAAAGAGAAAAGATGGGAATGGAAGGAATGGGAAAGGGAAAGGGAAAGGGAAAAGGGGAAGGGAAAGGGGAAGGGGAAAGGGGAAAGGGAAGGGAAAGGGAAAGGGAAGGGGAAGGAAGGGAAAGGGGGGGAGAGAGGAGAAGGGGAGAGAAAAGAGTGGGAAAAGAGAGGAGGGTAAATGAAAGAGAAAGGGAGGGTGGAGGAGAGAAGAAATGGAAAAGAGTGGGCGGGGAAGGGAAAGGGGAAGGGAAGGGAGGAAATGAAGAGAAAAAAGAGAAGGGAAAGGTAAATGGGGGGAAAAAGGGAAGGGGAAAGGGAAGGGAATTGAAGAGAAATAAAGAAGGGGGAAAAAGGGGGAAGGGAATGGAAATAAAGGGGTGGAAAGGGAAAATAAAGGGATGGAAAAGGGGAAAAAATAAAGGGGAAAGGGGAAGGGAAGGGAAGGGAAAGGAAGGGAGTGGAAATGAAGGGATGGAAAGGGAATGAGGGAAGGGAAAGGGGAAGGGGAAGGGAAGGGAAGGAAGGGAAGGGAAGGGAAAGGGGAAAGGTAAATGAAGAGAAGGGAAGAACTGGGAAATGAAATGAAGTAAAAAGGAAATGAAAAAGGGAAAGGAAAGGCAGGCAGGGAAGGGCTGAAAAGGGCTGGAAGGGGAAAGAGTAGATAATATATATACGGCTATAAGATGCAGCAATGAGGGGTGATTTTTTAAAAGGGAAAATTTAAAAAGGAAATAAAGGGAGGGAAAGGGAAAATGAAGGGAAGGGGGGGAAAATGAAGGGGTGGAAAGGGAAAAGGGAAGGGAAATAAGGGGGTGGAAAGGGAAGGGAAGGGAAATAAAGGGAGGCAATGGAAATAAAGGGGAAAGGGAAATAAAGGGGAAGGGAAATAAAGGGAAGGGAAGGCAAATAAAAAGGGATGGCAAGGGAAAACAAGGGAAGGGAAATGAAGGGAAGGATGGAAGGGAAGGGAAAAATAAAAAGGGGAAAAGGGGAAATAAAGAGAGGGGAAAGAAGGGAGGGGAAGTAAAAATAAGGGAAAGGGAAATGAAGGGAAGTGAAAGGGAAGGGGAAATGAAGAGAGAGGAAAAACTGAAAAAGTAAAGAGTTTGGGAAGGGAAAAAAAAAAAAGAAGAGAGGGAAAAGGCGGGAGGGAAGGGCTGCAGAGGGCTGGGAAGGGGCGGAGATATGATAATAAGGAAGTTTAAAGAGAAGCAACTGAGGGGGGGGGTTTGGAAAAACACAAGAAAAGAGAGATGGGGGCAAGAGGATATGAGGGAAAAAAGGATATAAAATAAGAAATAAGAGAGGGGAGAGGTATGGAAAGGAATGGAGAGGAGAGTAGAGGAAGGAAGGAAGAGGAGATGGCACAGGAGAGGAGAGGAGAGGAGAGGAGAGGAGAGGAGAGGAGAGAAGAGAAGAGAAGAGAAGAGAAGAGAAGAGAAGAGAAGAGAAGAGAGGAGAGGAGAGAAGATGAGGGGGAGAGAGGGGAGAGGAAGTGAAGTGAAGGGAGAAGTGAGGAGGGAAGAGAAGAACAAGAGGAATGAGACAAGAGGAAAGGATAAAAGAGGGAAGGAAGGAGAAACTAAAAAAAGAAATACAAAATACATAGAATACAGAAGGATATGAGACACAGAAGAAGGGGATAGGACAACCTACAGAGAGGAAAGACAAAGAAAGAATAGTGAACAATAATAATAATAGATGGCAAATAAATAAATAAATAAATGGGGAGGGAAGGGGAGGGGGGGGGTCAAGGGAAGGGAAGGGAAGGGAAGGGAAGGGAAGGGAAGGGAAGGGAAGGGAAGGAGAGGGAAGGGAAGGGAAGGAGAAGGGAAGGGAAGAGAGAGAAGAAAAGGGAAGGGAAGGAAGGAGAAGGAAGGGAAGGGAAGGGAAGGAATAGAAAGGGATAAAAAGAGATATGAAGGGAAGGGAAAGGAAGAAAAAGAAAGGAGGATGAGGGGAAAGAAAAGGAAGGTAAACTATGGAAAAGGAAATGAAAGGGAGTGGGAAGGAAGCAAAGGAAAAGGAAGGGAAGGGAAGGGAAGGGAAGGGAAGGGAAAGGGGAAAGGGAAAGGAAAGGAAAGGAAAGGAAAGGAAGGGAAGGAAGGGAAGGGAAGGGAAAGGAAAGGAAAAGAAAGGAAAGGAAAGGAAAGGAAAAGAAAGGAAAGGAAAGGAAAGGGAAAGAGAGGGAAGGGCAGAAGGAGGGGGAAAGTGAAAGGATAGGAGAGTATAGTTAATAAGAGAACTGAGAAGAGGATGGGAGTGGGGAAAACAGAAAGAAGAGAGGAGAGATAAGAAAGTGAGAGGGAGAGGGGAGAGAGGAGTGATGAGAAAGGAGAGAGAAGAGGGGAAAAAGGAAAGAGGAAAGAGGAAAGAGGAGAGGGGAGAGATGAGAAAGGAAAGAGGAAAGAGGAGAGGGGAGAGATGAGAAAGGAGACAGGAAAGAGGAGAGAGGAGAGAGAAGAGAGGAGAAATGAGAAATGAGAAATGAGAAAGGAGAGAGAAGAAAGAAGAAAGGAGAGAGGAGAGAGGAGAGCTGAGAAAGGGGAGAGGAGAGCTGAGAAAGGGGAGAGAGATGAGAGTGGAGAAAGGAGAAAGAGAGGAGAAAGGAAACAGGATGCGACAGAAGAGAAAAGAGAAACAAACAAACAAAAAAGGATAAAGTAAGACCATGGAACAAACACACGAGAGTCGACTTTGCACCCCCTCCACTCTCCCCCAATCCCCGAAGCCACAACTACAAAAAATGACCGCCATGGCTACTCACACTTGCGCACAGCTCGCGACCAAGCCTGGATGATTGAGTGGTGATGGTCCTATGCTGCAGGCACCAGCGCGAGAGGCTCTGGATGTCCTCCGACGTCTCCCTCACCGACGACAGCTTTTTCTCCAGGACCCGCGAGTCCATTTTGCTCTCTTTTCCTTTGCTCATTTTGCCTTTCGTTTCCAGGGGGGGTGTGGTTGGAAACGGGGGGGAGGGGGGGGATGTTTTCACTATTGCAAAAGCAATTTCATTCCTCTCTGAATTTTCTCACCAATCTGACATATCTTTCCCCCTTTTTTTTTTCTATCTCCAATCACAGCACTTCGCACACTTCCCGGGGGCGCACAACACACTTCTCCACAGCACATATGGACATGGCATAGTAAGGCTTTCCTCCTCCCTTTGGATCCCCTGCAACGTCACTTATCGTCCACGGTCGCAACTCTTTAGATTTTGGATACTTGTAACATATTATGGCTCAGGATTACACACAGGAATTTTTTACATCCAGCACGAAAAATTACACATCAGTAAAGGAAAATCACTCCACCTATTCACCTCAATTATAAGAAAAGGGACTTTGTACCACACGACTTCACATTTTAATCGGCAAACCAAACATGAAAATTAACCCTAAAAAGCTACTCCAGGTACATGATGTCTTCACTCTTCTTACTCCCGAACTTTTTAAAATTTTCCTTTGATCTTTCTGAAAAGAAAAAGGAAAGAATAAAGAAAAAAAATCAGAAATTGTATTTTCAGTTTCAGTAACCATCTCAGAAACTAGGATGGGCCTAAGCCTTTTTAAAAACCATCCTACATTTCAATCTTTCAATATTGAAATGACTTTTTGCATGGTCATTTAATCCACGCTTTTAAGGATTTACTATCATTACTACTTGTCGCCACAAAATAGGTTGGCACCATAAACCAAACACTCATTGAATCCCTGTTCAGTTGTTGGCCCTCTGTAGTGGGTTTAGGTGCGTTAAAATTGCTATGAAAGTTATTTAAACTTACAAATTTTCATTAGTCCCCCTGTAGATTGGTGTGTGTTTTGGGGACAATTTTTTTTGTTTCAGGTTTCACTCATCCAACCCAATTACCATAAGAATCATCCTAGGCCATCAACAGCTAGAGATAATTTTGATAGAGTGACCCTTAAAAATTACAATATTTTGCTGCATATTTGTTGTGGGTACCAAAACTTTTTTTTCAGATTTGGTTTTTTATCCTCAGGTTCATAACAATTTTAAATTTGACTGCACCACAAGAAAAGTTAATGAAATTCTACATAAATCTAAAAAGGGCTCCTTTTCTATAGTGATTAAATGAATATCACAATAAAATATGCACTTCAAAACAAAATCTTAAAATCTAAAGAAAATCTGTATTACATGTTTTTGTCTAGTCTGATTCAAAGTTGTTGTTTTAAAGGACCAAAGGCGAAGACTGATACAGAAAAAAAAAAATTTTTGAGGATCACCCCAATCCCTAAAGACTTACTTGCCATAATCATAGCTAATCACATAATATGCAACTAGTCCTATTCACCACGATCGCAGAAGGCCCGTCAAAACCTGGCATGATCTTTCCACACAACCTTTTCCCTTTTGAAAGGGATGTAGGTTCTGCCCACTAATTATTGATTCCATTTAGTAAATTTTCCCTTTAGCCACCCCCTGCTGTATCCCCACCAAAACTCCCAGTCCCCCTTTTATGCCCCTCTATCTGCATCAAAAAATGCAAATGTTTTTTCTCACCTTTATCTTCTTCAAAATGGAATGTACTGAGTGAAATTCTGGAATATATTGGTATTATCATTTAATCAAAAACCCCAGGTCTTTTTTCCCCTGCCCACATTTACTCTCCGCACACGATACTATAACTTATCACAGTTATCTGCTATGTAACTGCAATACAAATACAAATATATATCCTAGTGTTTACATGATAAAATAAATTCATATGCATTTTTTTTCCATATTCATGCAATCTATCGCTTTTTGTTGATATGTGAGGGCCTAACCATGATAGACAAACTTTTTCAACTTGCTGTTAATGACACTTATAATTGGGTTATGACAGGTGCATAAAACTGAGCTCTTCAAATACCTCCAACCAAAATTTGTCGCAGTGAAAAATCTAGCCTTTTTTGCTGCGAGTACTGACAGAGATGTGTTTGGCCTATAGGGTTTTGATATGCATTTTTTAGTATTCCTCCCTTTTGAGTCAGAAAAAGTTAACAAAGGAAAAGACTCGAGTGGGGGCTAATTCTACCAAATGGGCACTGGGAAAAATTTAAACTGCGCACACTTGTCCCCCATGCAAAAATGATAATCAAGGTTGCCAGCACAAACTATTTTTTCTCATCTTTAATCAGCATAGCCTTTACCTACAGGTTCTATAGGAAATCAAAATCCTAAATAATCAAAGAAACTTGGGCACCTTAGCCCACTGAAGACATATGCCTACATTTAAATTGGTTTTCCTAAGGATTTAGACTGATTCTGAAAAGCTGCAGTTCAGGAACTAGCGTCATTAGAGCAATAAAAATTCCTATTCAGCGAGCAGAACTAAATACTGCCTCTATTTTTATGGCATGTATAGGTGCTGGTATACCCTCACCACTGTACAGAGGCTATCATTCATTCTAGTACTATGATTATTTTATATTTTATTTTACTTTTTTTATCTAACAAACTTTGCTCAAGAAAATTACTGCAGATCTCCTTAGTGATCAAATAAATACCAAATTCAAATGCTATCTTGCCAGAATATGCATGTGGATGGTTGTTTGGGCCCTTTTTCAGAGAGCAATTGGTGTGGAGACCCAAGGTAAGTACTTGATACTGTCATTGATATATTGAGAAACTTCTTGATTTGTACAGTCTGCAATGGATATGAAAAGTGTCTTAGAACTAGTATTTCTATTGACTTTCATGTACTACTTTGTTTATGGGTAATCATGGGTGCTTTGAAATTATCTCCTATAGGCCTACAGAGTACAAGTTTTCCCTTTCCTATATTTTCTATCTCCCTTTCCTTCTTCCTTCCTGCCATTTATCTTCATCTATGTATTAGTATTCTATATCTATTCTATGTCTCTGTCTATGTCTGAGTCTGCGTCTGTGTCTGCATCTGCATCTCCATCTTTCTAGATTTTTTTCAATAACAGTATGCTCATGTTTGAGCAGCTGTGGACCTCTCCACCATCCTTCGCCACTCAACTCGATCTTGCGCTTTTCTTTCCACTTGTACCATCGTCAGCCCGCAAATATCTTTGATGTTGTCGCTCAGTCTTGTCTTCGGTTTGCCTCTTCCTCTGTTTCCCATCACCATCCCTGTCAGCAAGTTTTTCTCAATACTTTTACTTCTCTTCACATGACCAATAAACTTTAGTTTCCCTTTGTTCTTTCTAGATACATCTATCTAATTCCAGTATACAAATGGGAAATCAAATACATAATACTTTACTAGTACATGGCAGCAATAGTATACATGTGGAAAGGAAGAGTTACTATGTAAATAAATTTTAAGTTTTTTGATTTAAGTATCAGACAATGTTAACCCCTTGATCGCGGGTGGCATCTACTATTCTGCCATGGCGATGTAGCGCTGATGCCACGGGTGGCATCCCTACAGATGTAGCCCATACTGACATACCTGTTTGGCGGACCGCACAGCCGCCAAAAAGCCCGCACAAAATTAGGTTAAATGGGTTAATTTTAGCAAGACAGAGCTTGGACTGGGTCCTCATTTCATGATAAATCATCTTAGTAGTCTACATATGCAATCTCTCTCAACAATCATAGTAATCAGTAGCTACATAGAACTACAGAATCCTAAGAAATATTTCCACTTAGACATAGCCGAGGCGATACTATAAACAGAAATTACACAATGTAAATAATCCCAGTCACAGATGCATCAAGGAATCACCATGACCAGCATCTCTTCAACACTCCAGCAGAGGCTAAGAAATGTCTACTACATATATTCTGGCAGGAAAAAGTTTAAATTTTTGATAAGTCACCAAGATGGTCTACAAATCTTCGAGGAGATCACAATGACAAAGAGCTTGTCCGGTTTTTAATTATTTTTTTCCTTTTAATTATTTTTTCAGTAACTGAAAATCACATTTTATTTTCATATGCAACAACTGTTATGGAAAATAGATTGATGACATTAACAATGAAATACGTCTAAGAATTTATTCAATCCATGTACCATTTACCTTTTAAATGTAATTATATTTCTAGACTTACATATCTTAAGGTTCACTTTCACTGTTATTTTAATATAATTTTTTTTCCTGATATTCTGATACTGTAAATCAGTGAAGCAATGTCCTTTGTTGGAGGTCGTTCTGCAATCCGCGGTAATCTAATTCAATCATTTTCACCAGAATACCCAATATCCTGATCGTATTTCTATGGCTAGAAGACGCTTCATA
>NC_051392.1:40028788-40036561 GCF_015228065.2 Penaeus monodon
TCTCTGGGGCCCTTTCCCTCTCTCTCTCCTAGGGCTCTCTCTCTCCTAGGGCTCTCCCCTCTCTCTCTAGGGTCCCTTTTTCTCTATTTTCTCTCAGGGTCTCTCTCTCTTCCCCATCTCTAGGGCTCTCTCTCTCTCTCTCTAGGTCTCTCTCTTTCTCTCTAGGCTCTTCTCTCTCTCTCTCTCTTTCTCTTCTCTCTCTCTCTCTCTCTTCTCCTCTCTCTCCTCTCTCTTCTCTCTCTCTCTCTCTAGGTCTCTCTCTCTCTCTCTCTCTCTCTCTCTCTCTCTCTCTCTCTGTCTCTCTCTCGGGCTCTCTCTCTCTCTCTAGGGCTCTCTCTCTCTCTCTCTAGGGCTCTCTCTCTCTCTCTCTAGGGCTTCTCTCTCTCTCTCTCTAGGGCTCTCTCTCTCTCTCTCTAGGTCTCTCTCTCTCTCTCTCTCTCTCTCTCTCTCTCTCTCTCTCTCTCTCTCTCTCTCTCTCTCTCTCTCTCCTCTCTCTTTCCCTCTTACTTTTTATCTCCTATTCATTTATTCAAACTCTTATTCCTATTTCCCCTCTCTCTCCTTCTCATTCTTACATTTCCCACTCCAACTGTTTGATGCATATTGGACGCATCTTTGGCTACCCTCTTGGACGCATCTTTGGCTACCCTCTTCACAGGTGGTTTGGCACTTTTCGGCTCGAACAGTTCCAATGCAAAACTAAATCCCAGCCTCTTCTATTGTATCTCTTTTGCCATCTACGACACAATCTATATCCAAAAATCAGGAAAGTGAGGGGAGGGAGGGGAGGGGAGGGGAGGGGAGGGAGAGGGGAGGGGAGGGGAGGGAGGGGAGGGGGGAGGGGAGGGAGAAAAAGAGAGGAGAGGAGAGGAGAGGAGAGGAGAGGAGAGGAGAGGAGAGGGAGAGGAGAGCAGAGGAGGGGAGGGGAGGGGAGGGGAGGTAAGGTGAGGTGAGGCGAGGTAAGGAAATGCAATGACAGAAGAGAGGAAAAGAGGGAGGGGAGGGGAGGGGAGGGGAGAGAGGTGAAGGAAGGAATGATGAGGAAAGGAAACATAATGAGAGGAAAGGAAATGAGGAAACAACAGGAGAGGAGATGAAAGAAAAGGAAATGAGAGGAGTGGGGAGGGGAGGAGAGGAGAGAAGAGGAGTGGAGAAGAGAGGAGAGGAGAGGAAAGGAAACAAGAGGAGAGAGGAGAGGTATGAGGAGCAGAGAAAGGAGAGGAGAGGAGATAAGAGAGAGGAGATGTGACTACAGAAAACAAGAAACTAGAGGACAGATAAAAAGAGGAGAGACAAGGGAGAGAGGAGAATAGAGGGAAGGGAAGAGAATGGAAGGACTGGGAGAGAAGAGGAGACAAGAGGAGAGGAGAGGAGAGAAAAGGAAGAGAGGGAAGGAAAGGGAAGGAAAGGAATGGATGGGAAAGGGAAAGGGAGGGGAGCAGAGGGAGAAGAGAAAAAAAGGAAAGAAAGGGAAACAGAATGGAATGGAAGGGGAGGGAGGGGAGGAGGGGGGAAAGGGAGAAAAAAGGAGGGGAAGAGAAAAAAAAAGGAGAGAAGAGAAGAGGGGGGAAGAAAAGAGAAAAGATGGGAATGGAAGGAAGGGGAAAGGGAAAGGGAAAGGGGAAAGGGGAAAGGGAAGGGAAAGGAAAGGGAAGGGGAAGGGAAGGGAAAGGGGAAGGGGAAAGGGAAGGGGAAAGGGAAAGGGAAGGGGAAAGGGAAGGGGAAGGGAAGGGGAAGGGGAAGGGGAAAGGGAAGGGGAAGGGGAAGGGGAAGGGGAAGGGAAAGGGAGGGGAGCAGAGGAGAAGGGAGAGAAAAGAGTGGGAAAAGAGAGGAGAGGTAAATGAAAGAGAAAGGGAGGCGTGAGGAGAGAAGAAATGGAAAAGAGTGGGCAGGGAAGGGAAGGGAAGGGAAGGGAAGGAAAATGAAGAGAAATAAAGAGAAGGGAAGGTAAATGAAGGGAAGGGAAGGGAAGGGAAGGGAATTGAAGAGAAAGTAAAGGAAGGGACATGAAGGGGAAGGGAATGGAAATAAAGGGGTGGAAAGGGAAATAAAGGGATGGAAAGGGAAGAGAAGGGAAAGGAAGGGATGGGCAATGAAGGGATGGAAAGGGGAATGAAGGGAAGGGAAGGGAAGGGAAGGGAAGGGAAGGGAAGGGAAGGTAAATGAAGAGAAGGGAAGAACTGGGAAATGAAATGAAGATGGAAAGGAAATGAAAAACGGGAAAGGAAAGGCAGGGCAGGGAAGGGCTGCAAAGGGCTGGGAAGGGGAGAAGAGATATGATAATATATATAAGGCTATAAGATGCAGCAACTGAGGGGGTGAGTTTAGAAGGGAAATTAAAGGAAATAAAGGGATGGAAAGGGAAATGAAGGGAAGGGAAGGGAAATGAAGGGGTGGAAAGGGAAGGGAAGGGAAATGAAGGGGTGGAAAGGGAAGGGAAGGGATATAAAGGGACGGAAAGGGAAATGAAAGGACAGAAAGGGAAAACAAGGGAATGGAAATGAAGGGAAGGGATGGTAAGGGAAGGGAAATAAGAAGGGAAAAGGGAAGTGAAGAGATGGGAAATGAAGGGATGGGAAGGGAAATGAAGGGAAAAGAGAAGGGAAAGGGGAAGGGAAGAGATGGGAAATGAAGGGAAATGAAGGGAAGTGAAGGGAAGGGAAATGAAGAGAGAGGAAGAACTGAGAAGTAAAGAGATGGGAAGGGAAATGAAAAAAAGGAAGAGAAGGGAAAGGCAGGGCAGGGAAGGGCTGCAGAGGGCTGGGAAGGGGACAGGAGATATGATAACTAAGGAAGTTCTAAGATGAAGCAACTGAGGGAGGGGAGTTGGAAAACACAAGAGAAGAGAGATGAGGCAAGAGGATATGAGGGAAAAGGATATAAAATAAGAAATAAGAGAGGGGAGAGGTATGGAAAGGAATGGAGAGGAGAGTAGAGGGGAAGGAGAGGAGAGGAAGGAGAGGAGAGGAGAGGAGAGGAGAGGAGAGGAGAGGAGAGGAGAGGAGAGGAGAGGAGAGGAGGAAAGGAAAGGAAAGGAAAGGAAAGGAAAGGAAAGGAAAGGAAAGGAAAGGAAAGGAAAGGAAAGGAAAGGAAAGGGAAAGGGAAAGGGAAAGGGAAAGGGAAAGGGAAAGGGAAAGGGAAAGGGAAAGAGAGGGAAGGGAAGGAAAGGAAAAGGAAAAGGAAAAGGAAAAGGAAAAGGAAAGGAAAGGAAGGGGATTGGGAAGGGCAGAGGGAGGAGGAAAGTGAAAGGATAGAAGAGTACTGTTAAGAAGAGAACAGAGAAGAGGATGGGAGTGGGGAACACAGGAAGAAGAGAGGAGAGGATAAGAAAGTGAGAGGGAGAGGGGAGAGAGGAGAGAGTAGAAAGGAGAGAGAAGAGGGGAAAGAGGAAAAAGGAGAGAGGAGAGAGGAAAGAGGAGAGATGAGAAAAGAGAGAGGAGAGAGGAAAGAGGAGAGAGAAGAAAGGAGAGAGAAGAAAGGAGAGAGGAAAGAGAAGAGAGAGGAGAGTTGAGAAAGGAGAGAGGAGAGATGAGAGGGGAGAATGGAGAAAGAGTGGAGAAAGGAAACAGGATGCGACAGAAGAGAAAAGAGAAACAAACAAACAAAAAAGGATAAAGTAAGACCATGGAACAAACACACGAGAGTCGACTTTGCACCCCCTCCACTCTCCCCCAATCCCCGAAGCCACAACTACAAAAAATGACCGCCATGGCTACTCACACTTGCGCACAGCTCGCGACCAAGCCTGGATGATTGAGTGGTGATGGTTCCTATGCTGCAGGCACCAGCGCGAGAGGCTCTGGATGTCCTCCGACGTCTCCCTCACCGACGACAGCTTTTTCTCCAGGACCCGCGAGTCCATTTTGCTCTCTTTTCCTTTGCTCATTTTGCCTTTCGTTTCCAGGGGGGGGTGTGGTTGGTAAAGGGGGGGAGGGAGGGGGATGTTTTCACTATTGCAAAAGCAACTTCATTCCTCTCTGAATTTTCTCACCAATCTGACATATCTTTCCCCCTTTTTCTTTTTTCTATCTCCAATCACAGCACTTCGCACACTTCCCGGGGGCGCACAACACACTTCTCCACAGCACATATGGACATGGCATAGTAAGGCTTTCCCTCCTGCCTTGTATACCCTGCAACGTCACTTATCGTCCACGGTCGCAACTCTTTAGATTTTGGATACTTGTAACATATTATGGCTCAGGATTACACACAGGAATTATTACATCCAGCACGAAAAATTACACATCAGTAAAGGAAAATCACTCCACCTATTCACCTCAATATATAAGAAAAGGGACTTTGTACCACACGACTTCACATTTTACATCGGCAAACCAAACATGAAAATTAACCCTAAAAGCTACTCCAGGTACATGATGTCTTCGCTCTTCTTACTCCCGAACTTCTTAAATTTCCTTGATCTTTCTGAAAAGAAAAAGGAAAGAATAAAGAAAAAAAATCAGAAATTGTATTTTCAGTTTCAGTCAACCATCTCAGAAACTAGGATAGGCCTAAGCCTTCTTGAAACCATCCTACATTTCAATCTTTCAATATTGAAATGACTTTTTGCATGGTCATTTACATCCACGCATTTAAGGATTTACTATCATTACTACTTGTCGCCACAAAAATAGGTTGGTACCATAAACCAACACTCATTGAATGCCTGTTCAGTTGTTGGCCCTCTGTAGTCGGGTTTAGGTGCGTTAAAATTGCTATGAAAGTTATTATATCTTACAAATTTTCATTAGTCTCCCCCTGTAGATTGTGTGTTTTGAGACAATTTTTTGTTTCAGGTTTCACTCATCCAACCCCAATTACCATAAGAATATCATCCTAGGCCATCAACAGCTTAGAAATAATTTTGATAGAGTGACCATAAAAATTACCAATATTTTTGCTGCATATTTGTTGTGGGTACCAAAACTTTTTCTCAGATTAGGTTTTTTGTCCTCAGGTTCATAACAATTTAAATTTGACTGCACCACAAGAAAAGTTAATGAAATTCTACATAAATCTAAAAAGGGCTCCTTTTTCTATAGCTGATTAAAATGAATATCACAATAAAATATGCACTTTCAAAACAAAATCTTAAAATCTAAAGAAAATCTGTATTACATGTTTTTGTCTAGTCTGATTCAAAGTTGTTGTTTTAAAGGACTCAAAGGCGAAGACTGATACAGAAAAAAATATTTTTGAGGATCACCTAATCCCTAAAGACTTACTTGCCATAATCATAGCTAATCACATAATATGCAACTAGTCCTATTCACCACGATCGCAGAAGGCCCGTCAAAACCTGGCATGATCTTTCCACACAACTTTTTCCTTATGAAAGGGATGTAGGTTCTGCCCACTAATTATCTGATTCCATTTAGTAAATTTCCTTCAGCCACACCTGCTGTATCCCCACCATACTCCCAGTCCCCTTGTATGCCCTCCTCTATCTGCATCAAACATGCAAATGTTTTTTCTCACCTTTATCTTCTTCAAAATGGAATGTACTGAGTGAAATTCTGGAATATATTGGTATATATCATTTAATCAAACCCTAGGTCTTTTCCTCTGCCCACATTTACTCTCCGCACACGATACTATAACTTATCACAGTTATCTGCTATGTAACTGCAAATACAAATACAAATACATATCCTAGTGTTTTACATGATAAAATAAATTCATATGCATTTTGTTTCCATATTCATAGCAATCTATCGCATTTTTGTTGATATGTGAGGGCTAACCATGATAGACAAACTTTTACAACTCTGCCTGTTAATGACACTTATAATTGGGTTATGAGCTCTTCAAATACCTCCAAACAAAATTTGTCGCAGTGAAAAATCTAGCCTTTTTTGCTGCGAGTACTGACAGAGATGTGTTTTGGCCTCATAGGTTTTGATATGCATTTTATAGTATTCATCCTTGCGAGTCAGAACAGTTAACAAAGGAAAAGACTCGAGTGGTGCTAATTCTACCAAATGGCACTGGGAAATTAAGCTGCGCACACTTGTCACCATGCAAAAATGATAATCAAGGTTGCCAGCACAAACTATTTTTTCTCATCTTTAATCAGCATAGCCTTGACCTACAGGTTCTATAGGAAATCAAAATCCTAAATAATCAAAGAAACTTGGGCACCTTAGCCCACTGAAGACATATGCCTACATTTAAATTGGTTTTCCTAAGGATCTAGACTGATTCTGAAAAGCTGTTGGTATACCCTCACCACTGTACAGAGGCTATCATTCATTCTAGTGACGACAAAGTTCGTCACTTGCGTCAATTAGAAATTTAAGGATAGTCACTTAGTCAGTCACTTGTACTTACATTTGTATCCTTGGGTTTGTCTTTCTCCGAAGACGTTTTCAAAGACTTCTGTTGGTTCACTGTTACTTGAAGATCCAAATAATGACGGACTAGGTATTGATTGCCATGGGTGGTTGTTCGTATCTTCCATGTTCCAAAATTGTCCTTAGTCACTTGGAATAGCCTCTTCACTCGTCAGTTAGAGACTGGGAGACCGGAATCAGAAAACTCCCTTGGAAGTGTTGGAAACAGTGTTAACAGGCGTCAAAAGAGACAGAGAGGAATTACTTACATCAGTGACACATCAGATTCCTCTGGATCAGATGACGAAAATCTGGATACACCACATAGAAATAAAAGAACCAGAAACTCCAACACCACAAAAGAGACAAGCGGAGGAAACGGCGGAGGAGATCAGGAAAGCGATCATGGAAGCAATGGAAATCGACTGGAACCTACCAATGGAGGAGAGAGCAATAGTAGCGGAACACAACCCGACTTTATTGAAGGGACTCCCGACGGACCGGACGAAATGGACGGAAGGCGACTGGAAGAGAGTGAGATTGATAAACAAGTGGAAAGTGCAACATGGTACACCTTCGTCATCAGAGAAAAACCACAACCAAGAAGACTCTCCGGACGAACACCAAACTTCACCATTACAGATCATGGTGACCACTGGCACATCACATACTCCGGACACCCAACCAATAAGACCAGACATAGAGCTACAATCCTCGCCTATCTGGGAGTTACCTTTGCTGCCAGAGCCGAAGCTGAAGCGACTACGGTACTTGTTAGAGATATCAAGAGATGGATACTCTATCTTATCAGATACGGTATTGAACGGCTTTCGTATTTTGGTCTTGGCCACGCCATTTTTAAACGAATCATCAAATACTTCCAACGATACAAAAGAGACGAAGACGCAGTAGACGGACCATGTCCATATATGACTACTACAAGAGAAGACAGAGCTGAAGAAAAACCTAAAGAAAACAGTGCAGAATATGACTACCTCCAACACTTAGTCAAAACCAAATCTGCAAGAACAGTCCAAGAACTTGTCAATAAACTTGACGATGAGGAATACAAACAGCTATGGACCCGCACCAGAGGACAATATAAAGACAAACTCAGGGGAATACTAACTTACTACAACAACAAGAAAAAGTCGAACCAAAGCCAACTGTCACTCATTACAAACCTGCAAAATATATCAAAAAGGAAACCAGACTACGACAACATGCAGTGGATAAAGTACATGTTAGCCAACAACGACATCCGTGTACCAGAAATCTTAGCTTGGATAATCATCGTAGCAGACAAAAAACTGGACAAAATCAACACTCTTGTACTCCAAGGACCAACAGGAACAGGAAAATCTCTTACCATCGGTGCACTACTGGGAAAACTGAACACAGGACTAGTAACAAGAACAGGAGACTCCAACACCTTCCA
>NC_051392.1:40036661-40054161 GCF_015228065.2 Penaeus monodon
AGTGACACATCAGATTCCTCTGGATCAGATGACGAAAATCTGGATACACCACATAGAAATAAAAGAACCAGAAACTCCAACACCACAAAAGAGACAAGCGGAGGAAACGGCGGAGGAGATCAGGAAAGCGATCATGGAAGCAATGGAAATCGACTGGAACCTACCAATGGAGGAGAGAGCAATAGTAGCGGAACACAACCCGACTTTATTGAAGGGACTCCCGACGGACCGGACGAAATGGACGGAAGGCGACTGGAAGAGAGTGAGATTGATAAACAAGTGGAAAGTGCAACATGGTACACCTTCGTCATCAGAGAAAAACCACAACCAAGAAGACTCTCCGGACGAACACCAAACTTCACCATTACAGATCATGGTGACCACTGGCACATCACATACTCCGGACACCCAACCAATAAGACCAGACATAGAGCTACAATCCTCGCCTATCTGGGAGTTACCTTTGCTGCCAGAGCCGAAGCTGAAGCGACTACGGTACTTGTTAGAGATATCAAGAGATGGATACTCTATCTTATCAGATACGGTATTGAACGGCTTTCGTATTTTGGTCTTGGCCACGCCATTTTTAAACGAATCATCAAATACTTCCAACGATACAAAAGAGACGAAGACGCAGTAGACGGACCATGTCCATATATGACTACTACAAGAGAAGACAGAGCTGAAGAAAAACCTAAAGAAAACAGTGCAGAATATGACTACCTCCAACACTTAGTCAAAACCAAATCTGCAAGAACAGTCCAAGAACTTGTCAATAAACTTGACGATGAGGAATACAAACAGCTATGGACCCGCACCAGAGGACAATATAAAGACAAACTCAGGGGAATACTAACTTACTACAACAACAAGAAAAAGTCGAACCAAAGCCAACTGTCACTCATTACAAACCTGCAAAATATATCAAAAAGGAAACCAGACTACGACAACATGCAGTGGATAAAGTACATGTTAGCCAACAACGACATCCGTGTACCAGAAATCTTAGCTTGGATAATCATCGTAGCAGACAAAAAACTGGACAAAATCAACACTCTTGTACTCCAAGGACCAACAGGAACAGGAAAATCTCTTACCATCGGTGCACTACTGGGAAAACTGAACACAGGACTAGTAACAAGAACAGGAGACTCCAACACCTTCCATCTACAAAACCTAATCGGCAAGTCCTACGCTCTCTTCGAAGAACCCAGAATCAGTCAAATAACAGTAGACGACTTCAAACTCCTTTTCGAAGGATCAGACCTAGAAGTAAACATAAAACACCAAGAGTCAGAAATTATGGGACGAATCCCAATCTTCATATCAACAAACAAGGACATAGACTACTGGGTACCACCAGCTGATGGTAAAGCTCTACAAACAAGAACAAAAACCTTCCACCTAACAAGACAGATAAAAGGTCTGTCAGACAGGATGAACAGCCAGTACGACATCAACCCTCCACCAGACAAGATCACCAGCGACGACTTCCTAGGCCTCTTCCAAGAATACGAAAAGGAAATCGACGACATCATCGACAATCATGTGCGCCGATTCAACAAGATCAAGCCCAAGGAAAAGATCCAGGAGGGATGCACATAATGAAGACGAAGAACACGCCGAGGGATCAAGTGGACCAGACCCACACAGATGTCTACAATTCAATACGGGAGACTCAATACATATTACTTTCCAAACAAGAAGATACTTCGAATTCGACGCTGCCAATGATGGAAACTTCGACGGAAAAAACTTATACTGCCTCCCACTACATTGGATGAACTTATATCTCTATGGACTAAAAAGCAGTGACAGTTCAGCAACAGAAACACAGCGATATAAGATGGTAAAGTCAATGATGAAAACCTACGGATGGAAAGTTCACAAAGCAGGCGTCGTAATGCACTCAATGGTACCCCTTATGAAAGACTTAAAGGTATCAGGAGGAACATCATTTGAAACTCTCACATTTACAGATACCCCATATTTAGAACTCTTGGTTGTGGTTTTTCTCTGATGACGAAGGTGTACCATGTTGCACTTTCCACTTGTTTATCAATCTCACTCTCTTCCAGTCGCCTTCCGTCCATTTCGTCCGGTCCGTCGGGAGTCCCTTCAATAAAGTCGGGTTGTGTTCCGCTACTATTGCTCTCTCCTCCATTGGTAGGTTCCAGTCGATTTCCATTGCTTCCATGATCGCTTTCCTGATCTCCTCCGCCGTTTCCTCCGCTTGTCTCTTTTGTGGTGTTGGAGTTTCTGGTTCTTTTATTTCTATGTGGTGTATCCAGATTTTCGTCATCTGATCCAGAGGAATCTGATGTGTCACTGATGTAAGACAATCTCAATGTCAACGGACAGTGTCAACACTGTCATCCCGACGACGAAGAATGGACAGAAAATATGGCCAAGGACATACTGCATTCACGTCAGGGCGAACCAGAATCACTTAGTGAATTGCTTCGAGAACGCACGAACGAAACTGACTCCAGCCAGGGAATTTCTCCAAGCCTTCTCACCCCAGGTCCAAATCAAGAGCCTAGACCCACTACCGAACAACTTCTTAATATGTCTCAAGAACTGTTCCAGTTTTCAGACGAGGAAGACAACTCTCAAACTCCTCCAAGAACTTCAACACGAGAACAAACTATCCTAAGGTCTGCGTGGATAACCTGGGAATTCGAGAGGGAACAGGAAACGGAACAATTCAACTTGGAAGTGAATCAGAAAACTCCCTTGGAAGTGTTGGAAACAGTGTTAACAGGCGTCAAAAGAGACAGAGAGGAATTACTTACATCAGTGACACATCAGATTCCTCTGGATCAGATGACGAAAATCTGGATACACCACATAGAAATAAAAGAACCAGAAACTCCAACACCACAAAAGAGACAAGCGGAGGAAACGGCGGAGGAGATCAGGAAAGCGATCATGGAAGCAATGGAAATAGACTGGAACCTACCAATGGAGGAGAGAGCAATAGTAGCGGAACACAACCCGACTTTATTGAAGGGACTCCCGACGGACCGGACGAAATGGACGGAAGGCGACTGGAAGAGAGTGAGATTGATAAACAAGTGGAAAGTGCAACATGGTACACCTTCGTCATCAGAGAAAAACCACAACCAAGAAGACTCTCCGGACGAACACCAAACTTCACCATTACAGATCATGGTGACCACTGGCACATCACATACTCCGGACACCCAACCAATAAGACCAGACATAGAGCTACAATCCTCGCCTATCTGGGAGTTACCTTTGCTGCCAGAGCCGAAGCTGAAGCGACTACGGTACTTGTTAGAGATATCAAGAGATGGATACTCTATCTTATCAGATACGGTATTGAACGGCTTTCGTATTTTGGTCTTGGCCACGCCATTTTTAAACGAATCATCAAATACTTCCAACGATACAAAAGAGACGAAGACGCAGTAGACGGACCATGTCCATATATGACTACTACAAGAGAAGACAGAGCTGAAGAAAAACCTAAAGAAAACAGTGCAGAATATGACTACCTCCAACACTTAGTCAAAACCAAATCTGCAAGAACAGTCCAAGAACTTGTCAATAAACTTGACGATGAGGAATACAAACAGCTATGGACCCGCACCAGAGGACAATATAAAGACAAACTCAGGGGAATACTAACTTACTACAACAACAAGAAAAAGTCGAACCAAAGCCAACTGTCACTCATTACAAACCTGCAAAATATATCAAAAAGGAAACCAGACTACGACAACATGCAGTGGATAAAGTACATGTTAGCCAACAACGACATCCGTGTACCAGAAATCTTAGCTTGGATAATCATCGTAGCAGACAAAAAACTGGACAAAATCAACACTCTTGTACTCCAAGGACCAACAGGAACAGGAAAATCTCTTACCATCGGTGCACTACTGGGAAAACTGAACACAGGACTAGTAACAAGAACAGGAGACTCCAACACCTTCCATCTACAAAACCTAATCGGCAAGTCCTACGCTCTCTTCGAAGAACCCAGAATCAGTCAAATAACAGTAGACGACTTCAAACTCCTTTTCGAAGGATCAGACCTAGAAGTAAACATAAAACACCAAGAGTCAGAAATTATGGGACGAATCCCAATCTTCATATCAACAAACAAGGACATAGACTACTGGGTACCACCAGCTGATGGTAAAGCTCTACAAACAAGAACAAAAACCTTCCACCTAACAAGACAGATAAAAGGTCTGTCAGACAGGATGAACAGCCAGTACGACATCAACCCTCCACCAGACAAGATCACCAGCGACGACTTCCTAGGCCTCTTCCAAGAATACGAAAAGGAAATCGACGACATCATCGACAATCATGTGCGCCGATTCAACAAGATCAAGCCCAAGGAAAAGATCCAGGAGGGATGCACATAATGAAGACGAAGAACACGCCGAGGGATCAAGTGGACCAGACCCACACAGATGTCTACAATTCAATACGGGAGACTCAATACATATTACTTTCCAAACAAGAAGATACTTCGAATTCGACGCTGCCAATGATGGAAACTTCGACGGAAAAAACTTATACTGCCTCCCACTACATTGGATGAACTTATATCTCTATGGACTAAAAAGCAGTGACAGTTCAGCAACAGAAACACAGCGATATAAGATGGTAAAGTCAATGATGAAAACCTACGGATGGAAAGTTCACAAAGCAGGCGTCGTAATGCACTCAATGGTACCCCTTATGAAAGACTTAAAGGTATCAGGAGGAACATCATTTGAAACTCTCACATTTACAGATACCCCATATTTAGAAATATTTAAGGATACTACTGGACTACATAATCAACTAGCAACTAAGGAAGCCGACGTAACATTAGCAAAATGGATACAAAATCCGCAACTAGTGACAGTACAATCAACAGCAGCAAATTATGAAGACCCAATCCAACAATTTGGATTTATGGAACAAATGCGAACTGGAGACCGAAAAGCCTATACAATCCATGGTGACACTAGAAACTGGTATGGCGGAGAAATACCAACAACCGGACCCACGTTCATCCCAAAATGGGGTGGCCAAATGAAGTGGGACAAACCAAGCATTGGAAACCTAGTCTACCCAGCGGATCACCATACAAACGACTGGCAACAAATCTTCATGAGAATGTCACCAATCAAAGGACCAAATGGAGACGAACTTAAACTTGGCTGCAGAGTACAAGCCGACTTCTTCCTCAACCTAGAAGTACGACTCCCACCACAAGGATGTGTCTCAAGTTTGGGAATGTTACAATATCTTCACGTACCATGTACTGGACAACTTAACAGATGTTATATTATGCATACTAACTAATCATATTCTATGTGCAATGTATACCCACTTATATTCAGCTTAAGCCAATAAACCTATATAATCTATTACTATCTATACCTACCCTCTACACATACCAGCTACCCAGGCAAGGTGGGACTCCGGCTACCCAGGCATGGTGGGACACTTCTCTACTATTGACGACGTACTTCGTCACATACGTCACTTACAAAAGACTAAAATCCCTATCGTCAGTCAGTCATTTAGAGTCAGGGATATTGTCCGCCGTCACTTAGAGCGCGAAGCGCGAGTATCCATCATTTAAACTTGTGGTATGACGTCACACATTAAGTTAACGGTTTTTGCGAAGCGCAAGAAAATTACTGCAGATCTCCTTAGTGATCAAATAAATACCAAATTCAAATGCTATCTTGCCAGAATATGCATGTGGATGTTTGTTGGCCTTTGTCAGAGAGCAATTGGTGTGGAGACCAAGGTAAGTACTTGATACTGTCATTGATATATTGAGAAACTTCTTGATTTGTACAGTCTGCAATGGATATGAAAAGTGTCTTAGAACTAGTATTTCTATTGACTTACATGTACTACTTTGTTTATGGGTAATCATGGGTGCTTTGAAATTATCTCCTATAGGCCTACAGAGTACAAGTTTTCCCTTTCCTATATTTTCTATCTCCCTTTCCTTCTTCCTTCCTGCCATTTATCTTCATCTATGTATTAGTATTCTATATCTATTCTATGTCTCTGTCTATGTCTGAGTCTGCGTCTGTGTCTGCATCTGCATCTCCATCTTTCTAGATTTTTTTCAATAACAGTATGCTCATGTTTGAGCAGCTGTGGACCTCTCCACCATCCTTCGCCACTCAACTCGATCTTGCGCTTTTCTTTCCACTTGTACCATCGTCAGCCCGCAAATATCTTTGATGTTGTCGCTCAGTCTTGTTTTCTGTTTGCCTCTTCCTCTGTTTCCTATCACCATCCCTGTCAGCAAGTTTTTCTCAATACTTTTACTTCTCTTCACATGACCAATAAACTTTAGTTTCCCTTTGTTCTTTCTAGATACATCTATCTAATTCCAGTATACAAACGGGAAATCAAATACATAATACTTTACTAGTACATGGCAGCAATAGTATATATGTGGAAAGGAAGAGTTACTATGTAAATAAATTTTAAGTTTTTTGATTTAAGTATCAGACAATGTTAACCCCTTGATCGCGGGTGGCATCTACTATTCTGCCATGGCGGTGTAGCGCTGATGCCACGGGTGGCATCCCTACAGATGTAGCCCATACTGACATACCTGTTTGGCGGACCGCACAGCCGCCAAAAAAGCCCGCACACATTAGGTTAAATGGGTAATTTTAGCAAGACAGAGCTTGGACTGGGTCCTCATTTCATGATAAATCATCTTAGTAGTCTACATATGCAATCGCTCTCAACAATCATAGTAATCAGTAGCTACATAGAACTACAGAATCCTAAGAAATATTTCCACTAAGACATAGCCGAGGCGATACTATAAACAGAAATTACACAATCTAAATAATCCCAGTCACAGATGCATCAAGGAATCACCATGACCAGCATCTCTTCAACACTCCAGCAGAGGCTAAGAAATGTCTACTACATATATTCTGGCAGGAAAAAGTTTAAATTTTTGATAAGTCACCAAGATGGTCTACAAATCTTCGAGGAGATCACAATGACAAAGAGCTTGTCCGGTTTTTAATTATTTTTTCCTTTTAATTATTTTTTCAGTAACTGAAAATCACATTTTATTTTCAATATGCAACAACTGTTATGGGAAAATAGATTGATGACATTAACAATGAAATACGTCTAAGAATTTATTCAATCCATGTACCATTTACCTTTTAACTGTAATTATATTTCTAGACTTACATATCTTAAGGTTCACTTTCACTGTTATTTTAATATAATTTTTTTTTCCTGATATTCTGATACTGTAAAATCAGTGAAGCAAATGTCCTTTGTTGGAGGTCGCTTCCTGACAATCCGCGGTAATCTAATTCAAATCATTTTCACCACTGAATATACCCAATATCCTGATCGTATTTCTATGGCTAGAAGACGTTTCAGTATAAAGCGAAGACCAAAACACAACGTAAAAGGTAAACAATCAAGATAAACAGGTAAACTATTTTTAAACGAAGTCACTCCCTTGCTTACACTTCCAGTACCTCATGTTGTTTTTATCAACCTTATCATACTCTTTATTAGTAACCGTTACCATATCTTGGTTTATTTGACCTACTACACTAATTATTCATTTATTTACAAATCATAATCATGTGTTATTGTCACTACCTTGTTACTTCTTGTTACCATTTCATTCTGGGAGCAGTTCTTTCTCACATATTCCGCTAACGCACTCCTCCACAAACCGCCCTAATCCAACAACAAAAGAAAAACAAGAAAAAACACTCCGAAATCACCCCCAAAAAACACGAATATTTCAACCTTTCTCCACCACAAACAAATCCCTGGTCGACGAGGCTTCCCCACCAACTCACATTTCCGAGCCAATTGCACCTTCTCCTTGCCTCAGGGGGGACTCGCAAGCTCTCCCAGTCCCTCCTCGAAGTCCTCCTTTGCCGGATACCGCTTGTGGGGGAAGGGCAACGTAATAATCGTAAAATATATCGCTTTTTTTGGGGGGAAAATTTGCTTCACACACCCCCAACGCAAAAAAACAGGGGGAGAGCAGCGTTTTTCCCCCTCCCCGGGGGAACTTTTTTTTTTTTACTTCCTCGGCGTGGGGCGGTTTTCCAGCCCCCCTCCCCCGTCGTTTTTTTCCCTTTTCGACCCTTTTCGTCTTTTTTCAAAACCAAAAGCGGGGGTTTTTTCTCAAAAACCCTTTGTGGGAAATTAAAATATTTTTTGTTTCGAATTTTTGGCCAGAGAACTCCCGAGGGGACTTTTAAAAAAAGGGAAAAAAACCAATTTTTTTTGTTTTAGGGGGGATTTCTGTATATATTTAACCACCCCTTTTTTGGGCACTGAGCAACGTTTTAAAACTAAAAAACCTGGAGTATCCCCAAAGGATAAATAACATCCATATCCCCAAAATAAACACAATTTAAGTCAAAAAGCATTATATAAATAATCCAATGCAAAATTTTTTTTCTCATTTATTGGCGAATATTAAAACCTTGAGGACCCAAAAAAGACCCTAAATGATTTTTAAAAAATATACTTTTTTACTGTAAAAAACCGGCGGAAATTGAGAAATTTAATCATTTTGCCCAAACAAAACAAAAAACATTAACATGACTTTTGAAATCCAACAACATTTCTCCCCTTCTCTCTCCTTTTCCTCTCTCTCTTTTCTTCTCTCTCTCTCTCTCTCCCTCCTCTCTCTCCATCCTTCTCTCCTCTCTTTGGGGGGAAAAAAGGGGGGAAGAAAGAAATTTTTGAAAAAAAATTAAAAAAAAAAAAAGAAAAATAAATTTTTGGGGGTTTTTTTTTGGGGAAAAAGGGGAAAAGGGGGGGGGAGGGAAAGGATAAAAGGGAAGGAAAAAAGAAGAAGAATAAATAAAAAGGGAAAGGAAAAAAAGGGAGGAAAGGAAAGGATAAAGATGGGAGGAGGAGAGGAAAAAGGGGAGGGGGGGGGGGAAGGGAAAAGGGAGAGGGAAAAGGAAGAAGGGAAAAAAGGGAAGGGAAAGGAAAAGAAAGGAAGGGAGAAAAGGAAGGGGAAGAAGGAGGAGGAGAGACGGGAGAGGAGAGAGGAGGGAAGAGAGGAGAGGAGAGGGAGAGAGAAGAGGAGAGGAAAAAAAGGAGAAGAGGAGAGAGAGAGAAGAGAAAAAGGAGAAGGAGAGGAAAAAGGAGAGAGAGAGAGAGGAGAGAGAGGAGGAGAGGGAGAGAGAGAAGAGAGGAGAGAGGGGGGGAGAGAGGAGAGGAGAAGAGAGAGGGCCTCGGGAGAGAGAGAGAGAGAGAGAGAGAGAGAGAGAGAAAGGAAAACGAGAAAAAGGAGAAAGGAGAGAGAGAGAGAAAAGGAGGGAAAAGGAGGAAGAGAGGGGAGAGAGAGGAAGAGAGGAGGGAAAGAAAACCGAGAAAAAACCCCGAGAGAGAGAGAGGGAGATAAAGAGAGAAAAGAGAGAGAGGGGAGAGGACCCGGGGGAGAAGAGAGGGAGAGAGAGGAGAGAGAGAGAGGAGAGAGAAACCCCGGAAAGGAGGGGAGAGAGGAGAACCGAGAAAAAGAAGGGGAAAGAGAGAGGAGAAAAGAGAAGGAAAAAGAAGAGAGAGAGAGAGAGAGTAAGAGAGAGAGAGGAGAGTGAGAGAGAGAAGAAAAGAGGGAGGGGGAGGAAGGAGAGAGGGAGAAAAGCCCGGAAAAAGAGGGGGGAGGGAAAAGAGAGAGAGAGAAAAAGAGAAGAAAGAGGAAAAAAGAAAGAAAAAAGGGGGAGGGGGAGAAAAAGAGAGAGAGAGAGCCCGAGAGAGAGAGAACCGAGAGGGAAAAGAGAGAGAGCCCGAGAGGAAGGGAGAGGAGAGGAGAGAGAGAGAGAGAGAGCGAGAAAAGGAGAGAGAGAGAAGGAGGAGAGAGATAAGGAAGAAAGAAAAGAGAGAAAGGAGAGGAGAGAGAAGAGAGAGAGAGAGAGAAGAGAGAGAGAGAGAGAGAGAGAGAGAGAGAGAGAAGAGGGGAAGAGAGAGGAAGAGAGAGAGAGAGAGGAGAAGGAGAGAAAAAACCAAGAGAAAAGGGGGGGAAAAACCTTAGAAGAAGAGAAGAGAAAGGGAGAAAAGAAAAAGGAACCAATTTAAGATAAAAAAAGAAGTTTTAAAAAACCAAAACCCGGAAAAGAAGAAGAAGAAAGAGAAAAAGACAGAAAAAAGGAAAAGAAAAAAAGGGAAAAGAAAAACCCAAAACCAAACGAGAGCCCAAACCAGAGGACAAAAAACCACAAACCGGAAAAAAAAAAAAAAACCAAATCCTTTTTTTCCCCCAATATTGAGAGTGCTTCCCAAAAGGAAGACAAGCAAAGAAACAACGCCTCCTGCTTATCGTCGACGACCCACTGGCCTCGTGTTACCCACTAAAGACCCAGAGGGGGAGTCTTGGGTGCCGCGGCGTCCACCCAACGACACACGGGATAAGTAATTGCAGCCGTTGCTTTTTCCAACCTGAAAGCAAGCGGTGGAAAAAACTGGTGACGGATGTTATGCCACTTTTCGATAAGCACTAGTAAACCTGAAACTTTGAGGTATTTTACAAATACCCCCACGAATGTTTTTTTTTTCGGAATGGGATTCAAAACAATGAAGCACTGACGGATCTAAAAAAAATGAAAAAAAATGGAGAATCAACGAGCAGGAAAGATATTTTGATCGGAGGATATGAAGAAATATATATCTATGGCTATACACAGTACATTAGAAAATTAAAATTCTGAAGCAGAAATTATACAAATCTATTGTTTCTTTGATGATTTCAATAGCTTCGGACACCGTGTCGATTTCTGTTTCTTAATTGCAGTTTTAGGAATTTAAAGTTTGGGAGTGAGTGTAGGATCACCGCCATAATGCAGCTCATTGATCCTATAAACTTAATTATTTCCTAAACTACTCTGATACTTGCTTTAAGGAGTAATGGAATTCAAGAAGACGTTTTTGATTAACCTTTTGAGATTTTTTTTTCAAGGAACAACGCGCCCGGGCCGATGACTCGAATCCGAAATCAGTAGGTACCGCGGCGAGTGGTTCACACCCACCCCACACACCCACCCAAAACACACACACACACACACACCCACACACACACCACACACACACACACAACACACCACACACACACACAAAACCCCACTCCCCACACACAAACCACACACAACCACACACACACACAAAAACACTCACCACAAAACACACAAAACACACCACACAAAAACCACACACACACACACAATATAATATATTATGTTAATATATATATATATATATATATATATATTTATATGTAATATATATAATTGTTGTATTACGTAGTATTGCAATTGGTGTAGTGTGTGTGACCACTCGGGGCGGTTTGCCCTTCGAGTTCGAGAGTTGAGTCCGGCCGGGGCGTTTTTTCCCCGGTTGGGGGTAGGAGGCAACCGGCTATAAAAATAAAGGAAGGCTATGATCGATCACCCGTCGGCGAACCCTGAGGGAAAGCCCAAAAATAAACAGTAATAACAATAACATATATACTTATATGTAATTTTTCACATTTTATACATATTACAACAAATATACATATAATAACATAAATGTAATTTTATAATAATTATTTTATATATTAAAATAATTATTATAATAGCGAGCGAGTGTGGGGGTTTGTTGTGTGTACCCACATACATACACATACATCATACATACATACATATATTATATAATATATATAAAATTTTAAAATTAATTTTATTAAATTGGTGTGTTGTGTGGTGTGTGTGTTTGTGTGTGCGGGGTTTTGTGTTTGTGTCCGTTTTTGTGTGTAGTATTGTAATTCATACATACATATATAATAATATATAATATAATATATAATATATATATATAATTTTATTACAAAAATGCCGCGCACGAGTAGTTGTTGTGTTGTGTGGTGTGGGTGGTGTGGTGTGTGTGTGTGTGTGTGTGTGTGTTGTGTGGGGGTGGTGGGTTTTTTAATATAAATATAATAAATATATATATTATATATATATATTATATATATTTTGGTGTGTGGTGGGGTGTGTGTTTTTTGTGGTAGAAATTATACAAAAACAACACACACACACCAACACTATTTAAAATATATAATATATATATATATATATTAATATATATAATATATTGTGTGGTTGTGTGGTTGTGTTGTGGGTGTGGGTTGTGTGTTGTGTTTTGTTTCATATAATACAAAATTCATCTCTCTCTCTCTCTCTCTCTCCTCTCCTCCTCCTTTTTCCCCTCCTCTCTCTTCTTCTCTCTCTCTTCTTTTTCTCTTCTTTTTTTTTAAATTATATATATATAAAATATATATTATATAATAAATAAAAAAGTTGTTGTGTGGTGCATAATATTTTTATAATAATATTATATAATATATATAAAAAATAATATATAAATAACAAACACAACACACATACAAACAAAAATAGGGGTTTTGTATGGTAAAATCATTATTATAAAATAAAAATATATAATATATAATAAATTTTTACACAGTAATATATGTTGTGTGTGGGGAATTTAATAATAATATATAAATATATATAATATAAAATTTTAATATTTAAAAATATTGTACGTAGTTTAATATTGAGCAATTTTAAACATAATACCCAACACACCCCCACACACACACCCCCACACACACACACACCCCAAAAAAACACACACACACACACACACCAAACACAAAAAAATATATATATATATATATAATATTAAATATATAATAATAAAAGTGTGTTTTGGGGGTGGTGGTGTGTTGTGTGGTGTTGTGGGGTGTGTGTTGGGGTTTTGTTTTTGTGTGTGTTGGTGGTGGTGGACAACAGACAAAAAAAATAATATAAGAAGGAGAATAAAAATAACATAATTAGAATATTAGCAAACAGCAGCAAGGGGCTAACCGAAAAAAAACCAGTGAAATAATACCCAAGTAGAAAAACCCAGGGATATTTTGAATTTAAAGGGAATTTTTTCTGCTCTACTGGACAATATTTTTTCTCATAATTTTGTAAAAAAATTTTCTGTTTTAAAAAATAAGCTTTGATAAAGTCATTCACCCTTAATTTAAAAACAACATGTAAGATTACGTTTCCTTTTCCCACAGACAACCGGAGTTTTCAGTCTAAGAAATGAAAAGTAAGTTTCTCGAAATTTTAAACATTTTTTGAATTTAGTAAAAAGGGGGGAAAATTATTTTTTCCATACTCCAAAACAAAAAACACAAACAAAAACACACACACACACACACACACAAACAAAAACCATACACATACACATACACATACAGAACACATACACCTACACACACACACACACACACACACACACACACACACACACAAAACCACACCAACACACACAACCACACAAAACCACAACAACAGCAACAACCACATACAAACACACACAAAACCAAAAAACACAAAATAAAAAGTATTAAAAAAATAAATATAAAAATATATATAATTAATTGGGTGGGGGTTTGTGGTGTGGTGTGTGTGGTGTGTGTTGTTTGGTTCTATATATATATATATATAATAATTTTAAAAAATAATTATATAATTTAAAAAATATTATAATTTTATATAAATTTTAATAAAATTTTAAAAAAAATATTATATAGAGAGAGGAGGAAGAGGAGAGAAGAGAGAGAGAGAAGAGAAAGATAGACAAAAAAAATTTTTACTAGAAGCTTTTCGAAACGGGGGAAAAGGGTAAAATTTTAAAAAATTGGGAAATATATACGAAGATGGGGGCACACCATCAAGCTCCAAAACGGAAGTCGAAAAAAATCCCCAAATTTAAAAAAATTTTGACAGGGGCGGGGGACCTCCAACCCAAAAAAGTTTAAACTGTTTCAGATATTTTTTCCTTCAGTGAATCTGCAAAACAAAAGCAGAACAATAAAAAGATTGAAAAAAAAAGTCTGAAAGTGGACTTCGGGGTAAAAAAGAAAAAGGGTAAGATCATTTCAAACAGTAAACTCAAAATTTGAACAGATACATGTACAAGGGGGAAACGCTAAAAGGGGGGACAAGTATGCAAACCCCGTACAGGCAAACACATCTAGCGAAGAGGAAAATTAGCGACGCATCATTCTAGCGGAGCGCCTTCGGTAGACACGTAGTATAAAGAGGTCCTTGCCATTTTGTTTAAAAAAAGAAAAGTCTTTAAAAACCCTGCGTCCTCCCAGTTATGACCATGGATAAAAATGGGCTACAGCCAAAATTTCTGGAGAGGAAACAATAATGCCCAAAAGGGGTGGAGAGGCTGATGATGGGGAAATTAGCCAAGAAATTATGAGGGGGTTGGATGAGGGAAAAGCAAAAGTGGAAGACATACTTGGGAGAATCAAAAAGAAAAAAATGCAATGGGCAGGTCATATATGCCAGAGACAGGACGCTTGATGGACAAAGAAAGTAACAGACTTGGCAATAGATAACATAAAGACGCCAGGAGCCAGACCGAAATAACGAAAATTGGGGCCAAGACTGGAAACAAAAAACGCAAGACTGACAAAGTTGGAAAGATTTGGGGGACCTTTTCCTGCGTGGATTGATTAGGGAGTGGTAATTAAAAATATTATATATAAATATAATTATATAATAATTAAAATATATATATAATATTATTTGTAAGGGTGTTTTGTGTAAATAAGAATTTTAATATATAAATAATAATAATATATATATATATATATAATATTTTAATAATATTATATATAAATTAAGTGTGTGAGTGTGGTAAATAAGATATATTTATAATATATATATATAAATTTTATATATATATTATAATTATATATATATATAAAATCATAATGTATGTAGTTTATAATTTTTTTACTATAACATATATATTCATAAAAATTATTATATATATATAATATATATATTGTATTATATATATATAATAATAATTATTATATATAATATATATATTAAAATATAAAATTTTATATAATTTTAATTTAATTTTATATATATTAATATATTTTATAATAATAATAATATAATATTAATTTTAAATAATAAATATTTCGCGAAAAACCCCCAAAGGGAGGACTACAGATAAAAAGGCCATTGAAGAAGTTATTATCTGTATAATGTCCAGCTGATACAAGGTATTTGTTAAATATTTATAACATTCCTTCAAATAGATACAGAGTTTGTATTTTGTTTATTTGACCTTGGGGTAATAGGGTTTTGAAAATGACTCGCACGATGGGAATTTTTGGTGCACATTTCCCCGATAAGTTGTACGGGTTTAAAACAGTGGGTACGGTTGTGTAGATATAATATAAAAATATAATATATAATAAATAAATATAATATAATTTAGGTTTGGGGTGTGGGTTGGGTGTGTGGTTGGGGTGTGTTTGTTGGGGTTGGTGTGTGGGGTGTGGGTGGTTTTGTCGTTTGGGAATGTTTTTTGTTTTTTTTTTTTGGGGGTTTTTTTTGTGTGGGGTGGTTTGGGGGGTGTTGGTGGTGTGTTTGTGTTGGGGGTGGTGGTTGTGGTGTGGGGTGTTGGTTGTTGCCAAATTTAGTTAGATGAAAAATGCGGGACCCCCCGTGCCGGTATGTTGTGCGTGTTGGGGTTTTTTATGTAGAAAAAAAAAAAAAGAAGCAAAAATGTTGAGCAAACTACAAAAATTTATAAGAAAAAATTGACAAAAACATGCAATTAAAAAAAAAAAGGAAGGAAAATTCAAAAAAATTTTTTAAAACACGTGCTAAGATGGGGGGAAAGAGATAAAAAAAAAATGTAAAAATTTGATAAAAAGTTTTATATAAAACCAACCCGTAAATAAAATGAATAAAAAATATAGCAATAATAATGAATTGAAAAAACTATACAAAGGAAATGAATAAGTCTGAAAAAATTTCTATCATGTTCTATTTTTTTGCTAAAATTTAATAAATGGTGACAACCAAAAAAAATGTTAAATAATTTAAAATTACATTTCCCAATTAAGATTAGTGTATTAAAAAAAAAATAATTAATGTAAAAATGATAATTTTTTTTTCTGCAACAAAACAAGTCTGTAAAAGTAAAATATTACCTACGAAATATATCAGTTAATTGCAAATGCAGTTACAAATACAGCTACTTTAGCCAAGCGACCAATTTCGATTATAAAGCCATACAGATAGAATAAACATATGAAATAAGTCTTTTAATGTGTCTCCATGGTCATTTCCACGATACCCGAATCTCGCGTCGCTAGAACTGGACAACTCAACAGTATTGCCTGTGGTGGAGGCTAGTACGTATTAAAAATAGATTCCTTGAAATATGACATTTTCCAGGATGGTTTAGAGTCCATGTACTGCATTGCAAAGTAGAAAAAAAAAATATTTATGTGTATATAAAATAGATTTATATATAATTCTCCAAAACAACCCATATTCTGTACAAAATTGACCTTTATTTTATAGGGAGACACGCAATTGGATACTTTACTCCGACATTGATTTGTTATAATGCCCTAGCAGTTTCAAGGTCAGAAAACGTGATAGTCGTACGTTCAAGAAACTGATAACATTAGTAATGGAAATAGTAATGATAATGATGAGGATGTTGATGATGATACTGATGATAGGAAAGGTAATGAGAAAGAGGATGTTGATGATAATAGTGATAATGATGATAATTTGGTCTGGCGTCACATACTCCTTAGAAAGGTCTAGAATTTTTTAGCAGCGAGAAACCTTTTATTTATATAGAGGTCCTTCTAAGCAGGCCATGGGCAGGATTCAAACCCGCTTGCTTGTAATGATAATTGCAATTCCGAAATTAGTCATTATAATAATGATGATCATTATAACATAGATGAGATAAGAAGAGTACTGACGATAGTAATAAGAGTGATAAAAATTATATTAGCAGTAACAACAATAATACTATAAAAAGTACTAGCTATACATAATGATAATAGTAATAATAACAATTTAGTAATGACAACAATAATGGTAGTAAAAGTAACAGTAATAATAACGATAACCTGAAAACAGTATTACAAGATAATAATAGTAACAATAATAATAACAATACGTAACGATGGTGATACCATTTAGCCAAGAGAATATACACATAAACAATGAAAATAACAAGTCAGATAATCTAACACTAACGATAAATGAGGAGAATAACATTAGGGATCCCAATAACACAGAAACAAAAAGAATGGTAATAAAAGCATTATCAATATTGATAATCAACACTAGAGAAAGGAAGGAGAGTCATTATGATAAAATCACTTGTATCATTATTACGATAAAATCCCTTATATCATTATTTAATAACGCCAAGGAAGTGTACGGTACAGATCGTCAGTGATAGTGAATACTTGGCATGATTCCTCTCTCTCTGTCTGTCTGCCTGTCTATTTCTCCTTCTTTCTCTCTCTTTATTTATTCTCTCTTGCATTCCATCTTTCTTCCTTTATCTCTCTTTATTTCTCCTCTTATTCTCTCTCTCC
>NC_051392.1:40071661-40081661 GCF_015228065.2 Penaeus monodon
GGCATTAAAGCACCAGGTCATTATATATTTTTTTTTCCACGTAACATTTGGCAAATGGGAAGAATTTCTAAATTTGGTACAGTACAAAAAAAAAAACAAAAAAGACGGAGTGAACGATAAACAGAGGTTTCTTTTCATACCACAAGAATATTTGGCTTTGTTAAATTACTGCCCCCTTTTTTTATTTTTTAGATTTCCCCCTCCTGGAGGTGAGGAAGAGAAGAACCGGAGAATAAAGGAGGAGGAAGTGAAGGACGATAAGAAAGAAACGGACAAAAGAGAATTCTTGAAGAAAAAAAAAATCGAGCAAAAATGGGGGGGAAGGAGTCTCACTCACCAACACTACTTTGTTATGAGATCAATCTTGCAAAATAAAACAACACTCATACTCTGCAACTTCCCTTAAGTTCCTCCCTTGCAACGGACACCCCGGGGAAGCGCTCGCGTGTGCATTCCACTCTAAAGGGGGGGGCGGGGGCAGTGGCATGAGGGGATAGAGTGAAGGAATCCACCCACCGTCCCTTCCACGTCACTACTGAAGGGGCAACTGGTCAGTCTATGATCAGGGGCCGGGCGGGGAGGCTGTTGCTCTGCCCACACTTCCTCCCCTCTGCTCTTCTTTTTTTTTGCCTCCCCACGCACACTTCCTCAACCTCTCTCCCCGCACCTGCAGTCACTCCTTCCCCAAGCTCCCGACACTCCCTCCCCACTTCTCCCTCTCCCCACTCCCTCCCCACAACCCCCACGCCCACCCTCTCTCCCCGAAAGCGCGCGTCAGGATCCTCACGCCCGCCCGCAGGACCGTCGGTACCTCTCCGTGCCCCTGAGGATCCGCTATAGCTCCTCCTTGGGCGGCGATGGGCGGGCCGGACTCAAGGTCACGACCCGCGACGAGGAGGTGGCTGAGAGCTCGTCCTTGGGGTCCCCCTTGGCGCCGGGATCCGGGTCCACGAGGGTGATCTTGGACTTTACCCTGGGGAGTTGGAGAGCGACAGTGAGCCCTTGGTATGATGACCCCTTAACACCTTTTATTCTGTCTAGCTTCTTTCGAAAGAGGTGGTTTTCGAATGACCTGACATATTTATTACATTATATCTTCATTAACTTATATCATTATTACATTATATCTTCATTACCTAATATCATTATTACTTTATATCTTCATTAGCAATATATTCTTATTGGCTAAGGATTGTGCAATCTTGTTTTTTTTTCAGAGGAGCTGATGTAATTGAATAGCGAAGTAATTAATACTGAAAAGCATCAACATCTCTGCTAACTGGAAGCCTAACATTAAACCTTCATAAAGGATCCTCTACGCATTTTTTAAGTGACCACACATATAAATTAAATTAATATAAACACCCGACTAATCGCACAATAGAAACAAGCTTGTAATTACCCTTCCATGGACGCGCTGACGGTGACCTGGTCATGGCATCTGAGGGCGAAGGCGAGGTCACCCGGGAAGATAAGGTCATCGTCATGCTGAACAACTACGGTGTTCACGTGACCACCCAGCGCGCTGTCCTGTGAATATTAGATATTTCGTCAGAAAAGGTGAAAAATACCTCTTTTTTTCTAGAGGAACTATCTATTAACTGCATTTATAACACTTATCCATGTGGATTTCCAGAGGAAGGATCTATTAACTGTATTTATAACACTTAAACTATTCATGTGGATTTCCAGAGGAAATGTCAATTAACTGTATCTATAACACTTAAGCTATTCATGTAAATTTCTAGAGGAAAGATCTATTAACTGTATCTATAAACGTCACCCATAACATAACACTTCAGCTATAACACTTAAGCTATTCATGTGGATGAAAAAAGGGAGATCCTCTACTGTAAATTCCCCACGAAGAACTTACGTATTTGGTGCCACAGTCCTTATAGTTGAACTTGAGCGCGAACTCCTTGCCGGCCGTGGCGTCCAGGAAGCAGGGTCCTTTGCGGGCGTGGAAGCTGCCTCTCGTATAGACCACGCCAGCGAAGTCCTCCTCCATGGTAATGACGAAGGCCATGTGGTCATCCTCGCAGTCTAGAACCGCTCGGGCATACCCCTTGTCACTCACGCCGATGCTCAACTCGTTGGACAGATCCTCCTTCCAGTCGGCTGCGGGGGATCAGATCGTGTTAGTAGGATTCGATTGCCTTCTTGGTGATTCCGCTTATAGCTTCGAAGTATCTTATTATCTTCCTATATCTTATATTAATAATGTAAGATATAATGACCATTCTTTCTTCACGAATTCACAATAAACATATGCATAATTTAAATGAGAAAAAGTGGTTTAGCTTCCTTTAAATATAACCAACGTGCTTATTCGTTTTCAAGTTTATTCCCGCGTGTAATAAAATCCTCAAAGATTTCACTCAAAAAAAGTAATAATAAAAAATAATACAAATTTCTAAAAATCAGTTCAGTTCATTTTTGCTTCCGACCCAGTATGTCAGGTCATGACAGGTCACGACCCGCCTGCCCACATGAGGTCAAAAGAGAAAAGCCAAAGTAATAAAACCCCATATAAAAAATCCCTCCAAAGGTCAGGTCATGAAGTGGCCTTTATGAGAAGAAGAAAATATAACAGAAAAGAGAAAACAAAAGACAATCGCTGATAATGGCACAGAAAGAGAGAATGTGATCGAGTACAAAGGAAAGCAACATCTAGATAGAAATAGGAAGAGGGCGAGTCAGGGAGGGAGGGAGGGAGGGAGGGAGGGGAGAGAGAGAGAGAGAGAGAGAGAGAGAGAGACAGAGAGAGAGAGCAGAGGCATAAAGAGAGAGAGAGAGAGAGAGAGAGCAGAGGCATAAAAAGATAAAAAAAATGAGAGAGAGAGAGAGAGAGATAGAGAGAGAGACGGAGAAAGAGAGTGAAAGTTTACTGCAAAGATCAAAGATCAAAGACCTAGCGGGTTAAGTGTAATGTGTACTTACTGATCAGAACAGGACAGATCAGAGTGTACAATTTTTTGCTCTTTTCCTTTTCCTCGTAAATTATTTCACTGGAAACATTATCATTACGAGTTATTTAATTGCTTTAACGACGAGTAATGATACTTTTTTGTCAGCAGATTCATAGAAACACATAGATTACATTATCTTAGTACTGTTACTGAATTTGCTACTTCATAAATCATAAGTTTAAAATGACCCCTCTAATATATCACTCCCCAAGCAGAGGATGAAGACAATGCATCATATAAGGCAGAGTGAATGTAAACCTTTTCCTAATGGCCGTGCAAGGAGACAATATAAAAGATAAGGAGACTATATGCAAAAAAGAAAATGCTTTGTTTTTTAAGTACATACTTTTCTTATCTACGGTGCTTATTATTATAATCACTTTTTTTGAGGAATTTTGTAAGAATAAGAATGTGTGTGTGTGTGTGTGTGTGTGTGTGTGTGTGTGTGTGTGTGTGTGTGTGTGTGTGTGTGTGTGTGTGTGTGTGTGTGTGTGCGTGCGAGTGTGATTTTGCGCGCGAACGTTTGTGCAGTTGCACATGCGTCCATGATAATATGTGTTTATGCAAGAGCTGGCGCCTGCAAGAGCAAAGAACGCGATGCAAGTTGAATGCAAATCGCAAATCTGTGTATACATAAGACTAACAGTGTTTGTGCAACATGATCCTAAGCACTGCAAGATAAATTACTGTTGGTCCAGGTGCGTGCGTGTCATTTGCTTGTTTGCTGACAAGATTATTTACAGACAAGAATTTTGAAAGATTTCCCAAGAATAGGTTAGATAAGCAATTAAAAAGGATAAGCTGCATATCCGTGCACGAGTGTATGCATGCATGTGTGTCTGACTATGAGCGAATGCAACTGGATATAATTGTTTATATGCATATTTTATATGTATATTATATCTTAATCTTAATTTATTCTAAACTATGAGGTATTTTGTAATAAATATTCTAATCAAATTCTTCCTACTTTAATTCACAAGAATGTACTTTTCTGTACTTTTACAGTGTAACCCTGAGCAAGAAGGACACACCACATCCTCCACCCTTATTCGCACCTCGTGTTTGCGTTATTCGCACTTCACGTTTGTTTTAATTTGGATCTTCCCGATTCATATTTCAAATACCACTTGAATGCTTTTTTTTTCTACCCTTCTACCGGCCAAAATCGTCCTTCTTTTGTTTATTTTCCCCGCGCAGCATAATCGATATAGAATTTAAAAAATATATATATCGTGAGCCAATACATAAGATGAAATATCACACACATAAAACCAGAATCTCCAATACCTAACATGCAAAGCGAAATATATCCCGTCAGATCAGAGAATCAAATCATTTAATATGCAAAGTGATATATACTTTCCTTAAAATCGGAGAATCAAAGAATGAATTTGCATTTTGTTTATGGCTACTCAACCATGACAAGTGACAGTCGTTTTGGCCTTGGATATGACAGCTCATGACAGCTCTACGCAGCCATGAGCTTGAAAAAGGAATCCTTGCAATTTTTCTTCTTGATAGCTTTTGTCTCTCCCTTTTCTTTAACGCTTGGGAATTGACGGAGAGAAAATAATAACTCGGAAAATATCGTCGGGAATGTTCTGTAAGATAAGGTGGAGAAATAAAATGATAGTTCTAGTCAGGTTTACATACATACATACATACATGCATACACGTGTACACACACACACACACACACACACACACACACACGCACACACACACACTACATTATATATATATATATAATTATATATATATATATATATATATATATATATATAATATATATATATATATACATATATATACTATACATACATATATATATATATATATATATATATTATATATATCTATATATATATATATATATATATACACATACACAAATATGCACAGACACATACATACATATGCCAGCGCGCGCGCACACACACACACACGCACACACACACACACACACACACACACACACACACACACACACACACACACACACACACACACACACATTCAGAACTATGTGCTAAGACAGAGGGGAAAAAACAATGCAGGAAAATGACTTGCAGATAAATTGCAGCAAAGCGCATATTAGATAAATTGCTTGCAAGTTGCAGTTATTTGCAATTCTCACGTGACTGGTTTCTGATATCGAAGAAGACGAAGAAGGGGAGAAGAGAGGTAGATAAAAGGAAGAGGGAGAGGGAAATGAAGAAGAGAGGTGGGGATGGAGAAGACGAAGAGGGGATAGAAGGAGATAAGAGAAATAATAGAAGAAGAAATTAAAGGTAAATAAGAAAAAAAATATACATAACTGCAAATCACCAAAGCTGAGTGAACAGAAACAAAAAATGGGAATGCACGAGTTACCAATAGATAAAAAAAATATAAAATCCACATACAAAGAAAACAAACAAACCAATAAACAAACAAACAAATCACAAAAACAATCCACCGTCATTGCAAAGGAGATATGACGTCACAAATCCACGCGATGTTACCAAAAGTATAACATATTCTTATCCGCCTTGCAACCCACCAAAAGCATGATGGTGCAAATGTGGCAGAGGATGGAACAGCACAAGGGTAATGACAATATGCATGAGAAAATGAGAAACATAAAAAGAAAAGTGTGGGAAACCCGCTCAAAGGCTCCCAGAAACGGCGAATTCCGAAGCAGATTCGCCGGCTATTAACACAGCGACTAAATGTTTAAAATTTTGCTTCGAAATGCAAAACTCGCCGAAGAGTATCTTAACGCTCTCTCAAAGGGAATGGGAAGGCGTTTTCAAATTATCTTGAACGAAAGTAAAGAAACGACGACATTAGTCAGCACTAGAAAAAGAATCTGCCGAAATGACTTTGCAAACACACACACACAGGTGTACTTGAAGGTCAGGCAGCACCCACAGGAGTTTTGCAGTCGACACCTTTGTTTAAAGAACTTCGTTGCGGGGGGAATAACTGCGTTCCCTAGTCCCTGTGTTCTTCGGCCCCTTAACTACACTAGATTAATGTAGCCTAGCCTAATTAAACCTAATCTAATCTAGCTTAGCTTAGCCAAGCCTAACCTAAACTACCCTAGTCTATCGAAGTGTACCCTAGCCCAACCCAATCTAACGTAGTCTATCAAAGTGTACCCTAGCCCAACCCAACCTACCGCAGTCTAACAAAGTCTACCCTTGTCTAACCCAACCTGCCCTAGTCTATCAAAGTCTACCCTTGTCTAACCCAACCTGCCCTAGTCTATCAAAGTCTACCCTAGCCCATCACAGCCTAGCCTAAGACTGCAGACCACCAGCCGAAGGATTCCAAGATCCACAATAGCGAGGACGCCCTTCATCGGCCAGCGGAAGGGCAGTGAGGATGGCGCTAATCAAGGACGCCTGAAGGTTGCAGGAAATGGGAAGAGGATTGGCAAGCACGCAGGAACTCCGAAAGCATTCAGTCGGCGGGAGGTAGCGTGATGCCTGTAACCTTGGGGTGCCACGCCGGTGTAAAAAAATGACACTATATGGCTCTGGCGGCGGAAAAGGCCGTGGCTTCAGCGCCTCTCCTGCGCAAGGGGCGGAGAGCCGGTCTGGCTATACGCAAGGTAGGGAATTACGTACTAGTTATTTATACTTTGAAAGCGGACTGTGTTCTTTTCGCGTTTTTTAAGCCGAATATAAGTAAACTTTGACGACCGTATGCCATATCGCTAATTTCATATTGGGAATCTGGAACTGGTTTTAAGTTCCCTACTAGCCCTTTTTCTGTCATATTATGAATAATAAAAAAAATAATAATTGTCATGCCTTGCGAATTTTGCACTCGCCCAGAACCCAACCCCAAACTCAAGACGAGGAAGCCATAATACCTGCACAAGCCGCGGCGACGAGGATGCTAACCAAGACGGTTTTGATCTTCCACGCATCAACTTCGCCGCACATCTCCAAGGGCGTCCCAAGGTCCTCCTCAGCGGCGACGGCGACGGGGCGGGAGCAGGCAGCGCGGGGAGGAGGCGGCTGGGCGGCGGGTCATGCAACTTCCCGACGTGTCTCTCTCTCTCTCTCTCTCTCTCTCTCTCTCTCTCTCTCTCTCTCTCTCTCTCTCTCTCTCTCTCTCTCTCTCTCTCTCTCTCTCTCTCAAGGGATGATCTCTCCTTTCTTCCTCACTGTGTATGGACGTCGAGCTGGGTGCGCAGGCGGGCGACGGCGAAATGAGAAATGGGGGATGTGCGGCGTGGTGGGGGAGGCGAAGAGGAACGTCTCGAGAGGGTGGTGAAGATGATGCGCTGTTACGTCCCCTCCAGGAGGATGGTGATGACTATCGTGGTGCCTGTTGCGTCGAGGTTCTGCATGGTGGAGGCAGCAGAGATGGACGTGCAAAAGAAAGGGGAATCAAAGCGCTCCCGTGAAAAAAGGTCTTCCTCCGTCTTCTTTTCCTCGCTTCGTGCGGGATAACGGCCTGGATGCCCCCTGTGTGCCTCCGATAACGAGAAGAATCGGCTCCTGGCGCGTTACCCAAGTGACATCCAGGTAAACTGAGCGAGCACCTCTGTACGTCCGTCACCTTCTGCGGCCAAAGCCAGACTGCCGGAGCGACGGACACGCGCCCCGTTTTCTCTCGCTCCGATGAGGGCGAGGCGTCTCCAGTGAGAGTGTTGCGAACGAGACAGGAAGCACCTGTGCTTGTGCAACCCTCGACGAAAAGTCCGCAGCATTTCCGCCGAAGATCGTTGAGCTCGCGAAGAAAGAAGGCGTGAGACACTTCGAAGGGCTGTTGCCTCTGATTTCGGCAATCACATCACTAGATTTTTTTTCTCAGGCGAAGACTTGGCGGTCTTTCACGTGTGTTGGCCAAGTGCCAAGTCCAGGCGCTACACGAGAGCGAGGTGCTCGAGCCTCGCCTCGTATCCCAACCATTTTTTCCAGAGCCTCCTCGCCAAATTTGAAAAAAAAAATAGCATCACATTTGCTACCTTCCATTTTGCCAGTTTCAAAACTAGCGGCGCGCTGTGCATGAGAGTGAGAGTGTGTAGTGGAGCGTTCCACCCCCACCACCGCACACCCCCTCCCCCTCCCTCCCCCCGACCCCTCCCAGCCGGCTCTCTGACTAGTCACTCGGTCACTAACACAGCCGACTCTGACGCACTCACGTACATACGCACGCATGTGCACTCGTTCCATGGAAATGTCAGGTGAGGTTCGCTGACTTTTTTCTCTGCGGGCTGTCACTTGACTCATAGGTGTTCCGGTGCTGTTCGTGTGCCATACAATGATTATCAGAATGAGGCTTCAAACCCTTCAGCTCTGATTCAGAAAATGAATCGGGTTTCACTCGAACGGAACCAATTCACACAAGCGTACAGGCAGCGAAGGACTGAATCTGAACACAAAGGTTTTACTTTTTACCTGAGTATTCTTTTTTTTTCTTTTATCCCAATCTCTGACGCGGAGGAACTGAAATTAATACCATGATAGCTCTAAGAAAAAAAAGGCAACCCTTTTTCCAACGAGTCCCTTCCTTCCTTCCCTTTTGAAACAACAAAAGACCATCCGGTTACATGACTGTAATCTCTGTGGCCAGATGGGGCGTGAGGAAGATGAAGAGGAAGAAGAAAAGGAAGGAGGGAAAGGAGGAGAGGAGAGGGGAGGAGAGGAGGAGGGGAGGAGGAGGAGGAGGAGGTGGAGGAGGAGGAGGAGGAGGAGAAGAAGAAGGAGGAGGAGGAGGAGGAAGAGGAGGATCAAGAAGGGGAAGAGGAGCAAGAGGAGGAAAATGAATAAGAGACGCAGGTGGAGAATGGCGGGCGGGGGGGATTTCCTGAAAAGCTGCACAGCTGATTTTTGGGTACATCTCTTTATCCCCCCTTCCTCCCCTCCCCCCCTCTCCCTCCCCTCCCCTCCCCATCATCACCGTAATAATAATGATGATAATAACAAAAATATCAATAATAATAACAAAAATATCAATAATAATAATAATAATAATAATAATAATAATAATAATGTAATAATAATGATCACCATCATTAATTCTGTCACCTCATCACATTCTCATCAATTGACAAACAGATAGTAAACCACAGCAAATGTCACCACACCGGCGACCATAGGCAGCTAACAAAACTACCATTACCGACAGCTGTGAGAATCTACATAAGTATATGCTAAATGTGAACAAACCCGTGACAGCGCTAAAAACGAGACATGAAAATTGCAACTTGGCAACTTAAGAACTACATCTCCCTTTTTTTTCCCTTCGTTATGCTTGGTTTCCTTTCCTTCGCATTTTGCTCCTCATTGCAATGCTTGTTTGCCTTATTTCGTGTTTTTTTTTCTCTCTCTCTCTTTCTCTCTCCTTCGATATGTTTTTTTCGTCTCTTATTGGTTCTTTTCCTCGCTTTCGTTATATTTATTTGCTTTTACTTCACTTTTCATCGTCTTCGCTATGCTTTTTTTGCTATTTCTTTACTTTTTTCTCTCCTCCTTCCTTTTCTCCCCTTTTCCCCCTCCTTCGCTATATTTACTTGCCTTTTCTTCACTTTCTCCTCTTCTCTTTTCTTTTCTCTCTTTCGTTATACCTATCTTTTCTTTTCTCCCCTTCCTTCGCTATTGCTTGTTTACATTTTCTCATTTTCTTCCCCTTTCCTTCATATTTTTTCTATTCTTCGCTTACATTTTCTCCTTTTCTCCTTTATTCTTACTTGCCATTTCTTTTCCTCCTCTCTCACTCTTTCCTTCTTTCGGTCTTACACCGTTTTTCGACATTCTTTCTCGTCTCCTTCTTTTCTTCCTTACGCCTGTGTCTCATTTATCTACTTAACTTCTACTTCCTCATTCTCTTTCTTATGTTTCCTTTAATTTCTCCTAATTATTTTTTCTCTGTATTTACTCTTTTCCGTTAAATGTGTTAGCGGACACACTATTTCGTTATCATTAATCTATATAGCTGTTTATTTATCTATCTTTCCCTCTATCTATCTGTCTTTCTATTTATCTCTCTATCTGTCTTTCTATTTATCTATCATCTATATACCT
>NC_051392.1:40096661-40101661 GCF_015228065.2 Penaeus monodon
GACCGCCATTATTCCACTCTTTAGCTTAACTTTAATTCTTCTTTTTTATGACATTCACAAACACTCTTTTGCATTTACATAAAATAACATGACGTAAAAGGCTTTCAAACGGACTGGTAGAGGGAAGGGTTTAGGTCAGGGATTTGATCACTATCTACCTCGCCGTTGAAATCTCCGGGGTCTCACCATTCAGCCTTCGTTATATCCATCGTTTCTCCCTCGCTATTTGTCAGCTAGGGTTTACGTTTTTGGTAAAAGGTCGCCACCTGCTCTTGGGGTAGGGGAAGGGGAGTTTTGGTAGCCCTTGGGGGCGAGTTTGGTACGGTTTTTTTTTCCCCATAGCCGGCGATCTTTTTTTTTTTTTTAAGTATAAATCTTACCTTCATGGTGCATTAAGACACATATATCCAATGGTCGTTCGTATTCACTGCTTGCTTACGAAAACTAGAAATCACACGAGTATATGAAAGAAATAAAAACACATTCTTTCGAAAACTAGAAATCACACGAAGTAATAAAAAAATAAAACCATTTTTTCGAAAATTTAAAAAACCCGGAAATCACGGAGGGGTAAGGAAGGAGGGGGGGAGGCGCTGGGAGAGAGAAATCTGTGGGAACGTCTTGTACCAATTTCAAGCTTGAACGAAATTATCGCTACGACTGAGCAACAGTGTTCAATATGATGCTGAACATGCCGCGAGTATATCAAAAGAGACGAGTAGAGGGGAGAGGGGGAGGAGGGGGGGGTAGGCTAACTTTCCGTGTTGGAGTCCGTGCAAGGGATCTGAACGACGGAAGTTCCTGTCGCAGGATGGAATTTAAAACGTTCTTCGGGTTTTTTTGGGTGTTGGCAACTTAGCGTAGTCGATCGCGTGAGTGGTTTTCGGCAAGAGTGTGCGAATTACAGGGGTCGGGAAATGGCTAACTTGGAGGAGGAAAGAGGTACAGTTAAATATATTTTGACCGGTTTCTTCACACTAGCAATTCTTAGAAATTGGTTATGTTAGTAAAGATTAACAAGCGGTCCTAAAAAATTGGAAATATATAAGCGTTAACCGCACTAGAAATTGGTTGTGCTAGGAAGAACTAACACTAGCAAGTCCTAGATATTGGTTATGCTAGTAAAGATTAACACTAGCAGGTCCTAGAATTTGGTTATGCTAGTAACAAAAAATAGAAGATACTAGAAATTGGTAATGCTGGTAAGCATTAACACAAGCAATTCCAAGATATTAATTATGCTAATAAGAATTAACGAACCTCTGGAAAAAATAATCAGTTCGGATAGGAATAAATAGTGGTTTTAAAAGTATTTATCTGTGCAGGGAGAGGGAAGTACATGATCTTAGTTCTTGCAATGGATGGTGTGGCTGATTTTATAAGAAGGAACAATACGCCATTCTCTCTTCTCTCTCTCTCTCTATCTATCTATGTATCTATCGATCTCTTCTCTGTCTGCTTCTCTCTCTCTTTCTCTTCCTCCTCTCTCTCCCTTTTTTCTCTCTCTCTCTTTTCTCCCTTTTTCCCCCTCTCTTTTTCTCTTCTTCTCTCCCCTTCTCTCCTCTCTCTCTTCTTTCCCCCTTTTTTTTTTTTTTCTGTTTCTTCTTCTTCTCATTTCTCTCTCTTTTCTGTTTCTTCTTCTTCTTCTCTGTCTCAATCTCTCTCTCTCTCTCTCTCTCTCTCTCCTTTTTTCTCTCCCCCTCTCCTCTCCCCCTCTCTTTCTCTTCTCTCTCTCTCCCCTCTCTCTCTCTCCCCTCCCCCCCTCTCCCTTCTCTCTCTTCTGTTTTTTTTCTTCTTTTTCTTCTTCTTCTTCCCTTCTTCCTTCTCTCTTCTCTCTCTCCTCTCTTCTCCCTCCCTTTTCTTCCTCTCTTTCCCTCTCTTCTTCTCTCTCTCTCTCTCTCTCTCTCTCCATCCGAAATACCCACGACCTTCACTACGGAAAGATCTGACCCTTCTTGCCATCCCCCCTCCCCCTCCCCTCCCCCCCTTTCACATGACCCTCCCGGGCTACCGCAAATAAGTCCCTTCTCAGGCTTTTGTACTCTCAAACCAAAAAGGGGGAAAAACGGAAAAAAAAAAGCGAAAACCGGGGAGGGCGAGATGGCAAGAGAGGGGGAAGGGTAGGTAGGAAGGGAAGATGAGGGGAGAAAATCGAAACGGAAAAGGGCGGAAAAACTAAAAATAAAAAGAAAATAGGGCAAAAACTCAACATAGCGGGAAAATAGCGGAAAACTAGCGAACCTGGAGATGGGTACGAAATATAATGGCGGAGGAGACGTAAAAATTAACCAGAGGAATTTCGTCTGTTCGAAACAAGCCGATATTTTGTCTGTTCTGTCTGTCTCTTTTTTCTGTTTCTCTTTCACTTTAACTCCGGTCTGATCTCATTTCCATCTCACTCTTTCTCTCTCTTTCCCTCCTCTCTCCTTCTCTCTCTCTCTCTTTCTCCCTTCTCTTCTCTCTCTCTCTCTTCTCTCTCCCTTTCCCCTCATCTCCCCTCTCTCTCTCCTCTTCTCTCTCTCTCTCCTCGTCTCTCTCTCCCTCTCTCGTCTCTCTGCTCTCTCTCTCTCCCTCTCTCTCCTCTCTTCTCGCTCTTTCTCTCTTTCTCTCTCTCTCTCTTTCTCTCTCTCTCTCCTCTTTCTCCTCCCTGATCTTGGTTTGTAAATCATCATTTCCTCCTCCCCTGCATCTCCCACTTTCCTCCCTCCCACTTCTTCTCTATTTCACCCTCCCCCCCTTTCTTCATATTATCCTTTCCCTTTCCCTTCCTATCTATCTTTTTAGTTATCTACCCTCTTCCCCCATTCCTCTGCATCCCCCCCCCCATTTAATGTATCTACCCTCCCCCCCTCCTTCTCTACCTCTACCTGTTCTCCCCCCTACCCCACCCCCACCCCCCCCATCGAGGCATCTATCTACCCCTCCTTCCTCTCTTCCTTCTTCTTACTCCTTCTTTATCTTCTTCCTTGTTTTCTCTCCCTTCGCCTCTCCTTCTTCGTCATCCTTCTCTTTATCCATTTTCTTCTATCCATCTTTATCCATTGTCCCCTTCTCTTCTTGTTCCCTTTTATTCAGGGTTTGTTTGTTGGTTTGTATACCTGCTTGTTTGTTTGTTTGTTTGCATGTCTGTTTGTTTGTGTTGTTTGTTTTATTGTTTGTATGTCTGTTTGTTTTATTGTTTGTATGTCTGTTTGTTTTTTTTTTATTGTTTGTATGTCTGTTTGTTTTATTGTTTGTATGTCTGTCTGTTTGTTTGTGTTATTGTTTGTATGGTTTGCTTGTTTGTTGTCCCATTTTTTGTAAAGATTGTAAAGTCTCATCCTAATATTTGCAGTCGAGACGAAGAGAGTGGATAGGAAGAGAAGCAGAGAGAAAGGAAGGGTAGGAAGGAAAGAAGGGAGGAATAGGGGGAAAAGAGGAGAGGAAGATAGGAAGGGGAGGAGAGAGAGAAAAATGAAAAATGAGGGATATGAGAGAGAGAAAAAAGATAAATGAATGGGAATAAAGAAATGCTATGAACGGAAGAAAGGGAGAAGAGAAAGGGGAAGAAACAGAAACATAGGAAAGGAAGGGAATAAGAAAAAAATGGATAAGGAGAAAGGGAGAGGAAGGAAGGAGCGCGATGGTAGGAGAGGGGAAAGGAAGATAGGAAAGGAAGGAGAGGGGAGGAAAGGATAGAAAGGAGAGAAAAGGAGGAGGATAGAGATAAGAGGAGAGGATAAGGAGGATAAGAAGAGAAGGAGAGGAAAAGATGAAGAGAAAATAAACGAGAAGAAGAGGAAAAGATGAAGAGAAAATGAACGAGAAGAAGAGGAAAATATGAAGAGAAAATAAATGAGAATAAGAGGAAAAGATAAACAGAAGACGAACGAGAAGAAGAGCGAAAGACGAGGAGAAACCGAACGAGGAGGAGAACAGGAAAGTCCAAGAGAAAAAAAAGGAAAGAAAGATAGAAGGAAAAACAGAGAGGGAAATAAGAAGGCGAAGGGGGAATAAAAGGAGAAGAGATAACAGGAGAAGGATAGAAGGAAGGGATAGGCTGGGCGTGTCCTTTGTGTGGGCAGTGGGGGCGGGGCTTTTGAAACAGCGAAGGTCGAGACACAGAGATAATAGAAAAAAAAGAGAGTATTTCCTTGGCTCTTTCTTATGCTAATTTTTTACTCTCTTCTTTTTTCCTTAATTCTCTTTCTTTCACCATTTCGTTCTTTCTTAAAACATCTACCTGTGTCATTGTGATTCTCCCTTGGATGAGTCTCCTTATTTACATAAAGGGACACACGCGCAAATGCATATATATATATATATATATATATATATATATATATATATATATATATATATATATATATATATATATATATATATATATATATATTTACTCATATATATCTATATTATCATTATTTTATATATCTATCATATATCATCTACTATATATATATATATATATATATATATATATATATATATATATATATATATATATATGTTGTGTTTGTTGTGTGTGTGTTGTGTGTGATGTGATTGTAGTGTGTTTTTGTTTGTTGTGTGTGTGTGTTTGTGTGTGTAGTGTGTGTTTGGTGTGTGTGTGTGTGTGTGTGTGTGTGTGTGTGGTGTGTGTGTGTGTGTGTGTGTATGTATGTATATGTATATATATATTATAATATATATATATATATATATATATATATATATATATATATATACATACATACATACATATATACACACACGCAATCCTTCCCTCCCTCTCCTAGAAGCACCAGTCAGAGTCCCCCACTCACTGCCTTCCCCGTGTCTCCACCCAAACCCATCGCTTCGCGCCCGTTAATCTGACTCATCTGCCTCCTTACTCATCCTCCTCCGTGTTTCTACCCATCTGCTTGAATTCTTCCGCCTCTCGGTGAGTTCAAGGTCTAGCAGGAAATGCCAAAGGGTTTCATGGTCAAATTCCTATGTTGTTGCAGCGTAAAAAAAAGAGGGACCGGATGGACAGTGGG